>NW_027551567.1:6117132-6339739 GCF_008692635.1 Crocuta crocuta
AATGATTCTTAAGGGAAATGAAAGATTGGGGTGTGTGAAAACAAAGAACCAGAGAAAATTCCTGTGCAAGTGTATTTATTTTTTAGCTTAAGCAAAACAGGTGATAAACATATTCATAATGAAAATGCCACCCAGAGATTAGCAGCTGGCCATGCATGCAACCGTGGGTGCAAAGCCAAGTTGTTCCAATACCAGTGTGCAGACCGGATTCCTTCATGAAATTGACTCTGTGTTGCACCAGGCCACCCTGCACATCTGCTGCTGGGGGATTTATAACCCATTCACCATCTCAGCTCAAAGTCCATACACTAGTCACGTGACCATCACCTACACATCTGCCAAGTAAACAGCATGGCGAGTACTTTCTTGTTCGGTAGCCAGTGACACAGAAGTGTGACCAGACACACACCAACACAGAGACACAAAAGGCATCTCCTCTCACGGAGCTGACAACCTTCTCTACATTTCTGGAAACAAGAGTGCCATGCGATGTCCCATGAATTGGTACTCATTCTGGGAGAGGAGGGCAGGGCTGGCCCTAGGTTTTAGCATGGGTGGCTGGAGGTTCTCAGAAGAGCTATTTCAGTATAATCAACAGAACTGTTGGCCTTGGTGACTGTGAGATGTGTCTTCTGACCTCCTCACAGATGCTTGGACTTCTGACAAAAGCTGGCCTCAGTTAAGGGTTGAGTGGAAGGTACAGACATGGGGCATCCTACAAGAGATAGGAGGCAGTGCCCTGGCTTGTGCTGCTCTATGTACATTCCAGCTTCTTCTGGATGCAAAGTCACAAATTCACAAAATATTAGAGTTGGGATGAGCCATCTATTTCAGACTCCTCACGTTACAGTGAACAATGTGGCGGCCCAGAGAGGAAAAGCAACTTGCTAAAAGTAGAGCATGGCAGTGGCAGGGCTAGGCTAGAATGCAGTATGCTAACCCCCATTTAAGAAAACGGACACTAAGTGTGCAGCCAAACTTTTCAACAACAATGAAAATGAGACCATGAGAATAAATACTTTATTCTCAAAAAAGCCTGAACTGCATTTAAAGGCATAGAAACTCAGCTTCTTCAGCTCTTTTCTGAGGGGCTCTCTTCTCTGTGTCTTTCTTTCTATCTCTATCTCTCTGTCTCTCATCTCCCTGCCTCCCGCCCCCAACACACATAAACACCTTTGGTCAGTGGAGATTTCTTGCTTTACAAAGACAGAGCCAACATCTTCAGGAAGACACTTAACAGAGTATATTTCTCAATCCAGGTCTTTGTGTGAGGTCTGGGAAACTGGCTTATTTTCTAGAACAATAGGTGGCTCTGCAATCAAAAGATCATCCTCCCCAAAGGAGGAGTTCTGGTCTGTGTTCACGAAGTTGGGGATATCAAACTTCATGAGCCTGTTCAGCTCCTCCTCTGGCTGCCTGTTGCTTCTAATGGCTTCTTGCAGTTGAACACTGCTGTCAAGGGCTGTGGTCTGCAGACAAGCTTTAGCCCTATCCAAGTGCTCCACTTCGTTGATGTAGCACTGAAAGAGAGACCTGGATTCCTCATTGCCTTGCCGAGAAAACACCTTATCTGGCTCCAGCGGTCTTCCGAAGTCTGACACAAAGCTATTCATTCTGAATCTCTTCTCTGAAGACTCTGCATTGCTGTAGAGAGAAGGAAAATAAAAGACTGCTTACACACCAGCTTGTTCACATGCAGAAATCGTGGCTTTCAGCATGTTGGGCAGGCCAGTGTGTTTCCACTGGGCCTCAAGTACATGTCTCTGTATAGAACAGACACATGCCAGAACTGAGAGGCATCACTTCTGAACATGTAAATAAACCTGAGACAACTGGACCCTCCCGAAAAGACACCTTGCTGAGGAATCCCCCAATATTCTGGATCAAGCAGCCATGCTTCTCTGGGACTCCTGGATCACCTGCATCAGAATTACTTGAAGTGCTTCTTAAAATGCAGAATCCTGGGTCAAGACCTTCAGAATCTCTGGAGGTAGGGGCCAGTAATCTGTATTTTCATAGACTCCCCAGGGATCACCACTAACAGGCAAGTTTAGGACCTCTGACCTACATCAGATCAGCCTGAACAACAGCGCTATCTTACAGGGTAAGTTTCATATTTGTCAAAGTGCACTCATGTCCATGTATCTCACTCGATTCTCAAAACTGACCAGTGCAGTCACTTAGGGCAGAAATTATGATATCCATTTCACAAATGCACGAGCTAAGGTAAAAAGCCATCAGATTGCCCCCTTGAGTCACAAAACTAGTTAGTAATGGCAGTGAGAATAAAACCCAGGTTCCTAATTCCTTGGTTTATTTAATGTGGAACCAATTAGCAACTCAATAGTAATATATCAGTGAATGAATGAATAAAATAACTATCAATCCCACAGAGCACTGAATAACCTGACACCCTTCTATTTTAATCACCATCCTTTCCAGGTCTATACACAGGTAGCTCACAGGTAGCAATTCTTTAAGGTCACGAATCATGACTGAACACATTTTCAAATCTAGATATTTTCTTTCTTTCTTTCTTTCTTTCTTTCTTTCTTTCTTTCTTTCTTTCTTTCTTTCTTTCTTCCTTCCTTCCTTCCTTCCTTCCTTCCTTCCTTCCTTCCTTTCTTTCTTTTCAAAACCTGACAAAAATTAGGTTCTGGAGTCTGTTTAACAAATGTATGATCTCAGTGATTTTAGTTCTAAATCTCTTCTTTCCCTCCCATCATTCAGGATAAAGTACTTATGACCAAGTTCTCATTGGGCACAGGGCATGGATGCAATTTTTTAAGTTTAGTTTTATTTATTTTGAGAGAGAGAGAGAGAGAGCGAGCACAAGTAGGGGAAGAGCAGCGAGAGAGGAAGAGAGGGAGAATCCCAAGCAGGCTCCACACTGTCAGCAGAAGGCTAAGGCAGGGCTTAAACTCATGAACTGTGAGATCATGACCTGAGCTGAAATTAAGTCAGATGCTCAACCAACTGAGCCAATCAGGGGTTCCTGGATGCAATTTACAGTCTGGAAAATCTGATTATTTAGACTAACTTCTAAATTATCAAGAATCACCTGGATTTCAGAGGTCAATTATCCTAGAAGTTTGCAATCCAGCAGCTGAGGGACTTTATAGCAGATCTCCAACCCTGATTACCTGGGTGACATCAGACAAGGCCTTCTTCTCAGAAGCCTGAGTTTTCCTCTTTAATAAAAAAAATCAGGTGAACAAATCTCATAGCCGACTGAGCAAATGTGATGTGAAGGTCAATGATTTACACAAGAGTACTACGCTCACTAAGTCACATATTCCGAATACAGAGAAAAATCACTTTAAAGCGACTGACAACTTCTGCCTTAATGCACATTTAAGAGGTCTTATCATTCAATAAGTGGTTTTCTTCCCCTAATTGTCACTTCACCCAGGTTTAAAAGATGTTTGAGGATAGGAATGAGTGCACCGGCAACCTGTGACCGAATAAGATAAAATGTCACCCAGGAAGGAGGGACTTAACACGTTTGGAAAACACATGATTAAGATGCTGGGCCTCATGTCATTTTCCAAACCCAGCGCTAAGAAGCAGCTGAGGCTTCTCTGCCTGCTGGGGGCATCCACTGAGTGGGAAAGCAGACCCTGAAACCCAGCTGTACAGCAGCTCTTCCGTAACATAAGTGACGTTTTCTCAGGATTATTGTGGCTCCATTAATCATCCTTGCTGAGAAATTAGTCAGAAAAAGACAAATATCCTATGACTTCACTCCTACGAGGACTCTAAGATACAAAACAGATGAACATAGGGAAGGCAAGCAAAAATAATATAAAAACAGGGAGGGGGACAAAAATATAAGAGACTCTTAAATACGGAGAACAAGCAGAGGGTTACTGGAGGGGTTGTGGGAGGGGGATGGGCTAAATGGGTAAGGGGCATTAAGGAATCTACTCCTGAAACCATTGTTGCACTCTATGCTAACTTGGATGTCAATTTAAAAATAAATAAATAATTTAAAAAAAAATCACCCTTGCTGAACCAAGAGGAGACCAAAAGCATTTTGTCTTTCTGCAGGGCAGAGCCCGCAGTGGACGGTTATGCCCTGGAGATGCCTTCCCTGCCCCACCCAGCTCTTCTGACCTTTCCCTGATGATCTCTTGGTGTGATAACAGTGCAATTTGTCTGATCCTCCCTCCCTGGGAATAAGGCAAAAGTTCACCTTTGTACTCTCAGAATTTGGTAGATGTTAAATACGCAATAGATCATCCCTTTATTCTTCTTTCTTTGGTAAATTAAAGAACGTATATGTGAAAAAATGTAATCACAGACACAGCTTGCTTCAATTCCAATTATTCCATTATAGGGTAAACTCTGCATACTGGAATGCATAGATCATAAAAGCAGAATCCTGTGTGTTTTTATTAATGTAAACACCCATAAAACCATCACGCTGACCAAGATATAGAATGTTTCCTTTCTCCTATAAAGTTTCCTTCCATTCAATTTCTACACACTTCAGGTAGCACTGCCTTGATTTCTCTGGATAAGCTTTGCATCTTAGTGAATTTCTAGTCAGTTTCCACCATCTATAGGTAAAGTGTTTCGATTTTTATCACCACAGATTAGTTAAGCCTGTTTTTAAAATTCATACAAATTTACACAATATATAACCTTTTGTGCCTGGATTCTTTAGCTTAGCATAATGTTTTTTTTTTTTTTGTTTTGTTTTGTTTTGTTTTTTTTGAGAATCTTCCATGTTGTTACATTTAACAACAATTTGTCCTTCTCGCTTAGTAATATTTCATCATATAAGTTTGCCACAATTTGTTTATTCGTTCTCCTGTTAAAAGATACCAGGGACGCCTGGGAAGCTCAGTCAGTTAAGCATCTGACCTCGGCTCAGGTCATTATCTCATGGTTTGTGGATTCGAGCCCTGAGCCAGGCTCTGTGCTGACAGCTAGCTCAGAGCCTGAAGCCTGCTTCAGATTCTGTGTCTCGCTCTTCTCTGACCCTTTCCTGCTCACGCTGTCTCTCTCTCTCCTTCAGAAATAAATAAAACAGCATGGAGGACACTTGTGGGGATGAGCACTGAGTGTTATGTGGAAACTAATTTGACAATAAACTATTAAAAAAGAAAAAAAGAAAAAAAAAAAGAAATAAATAAAACATTAAATTTTTTTAAAAAAGACATCTGGCTTGGGGCACCTAGGTGGCTCAGTCCATTAAGCGTCCAACTCCTGGTTTTGGCTCAGGTCATGACCTCGAGGTTAGCGGCTCAGCACGGGGCTCAGTGCTGATGGCGTGGAACCTGCTTCAAATTCTTTCTCCCCCTCACTCTCTGCCCCTCCCCCCACTCATGCTGTCTCTGTTTCTCCCAGAGTAAAGAAATAAACTTAAAAAAAAAAAAANAGCTCAGTCAGTTAAGCATCTGACCTCGGCTCAGGTCATTATCTCATGGTTTGTGGATTCGAGCCCTGAGCCAGGCTCTGTGCTGACAGCTAGCTCAGAGCCTGAAGCCTGCTTCAGATTCTGTGTCTCGCTCTTCTCTGACCCTTTCCTGCTCACGCTGTCTCTCTCTCTCCTTCAGAAATAAATAAAACATTAAATTTTTTTTAAAAAGACATCTGGCTTGGGGCACCTAGGTGGCTCAGTCCATTAAGCGTCCAACTCCTGGTTTTGGCTCAGGTCATGACCTCGAGGTTAGCGGCTCAGCACGGGGCTCAGTGCTGATGGCGTGGAACCTGCTTCAAATTCTTTCTCCCCCTCACTCTCTGCCCCTCCCCCCACTCATGCTGTCTCTGTTTCTCCCAGAGTAAAGAAATAAACTTAAAAAAAAAAAAAGACATCTGACTTGTCAACAGCTTGGCACTGTTGTGAGTACAGCTGCTATGAACACTCTTAATTAGTCTCTTTATAGACACACGTTTTTATTGCTCTTGAGTAAATACCTAAGAGGAGAATTCCTGGGTCACAGAGTAGACGTGTGCTTAACATTATAAGAAACTGCAATTTTCCAAAGTAGTTGTGCCATTTTACACCCTCACCACAAAGTATCAGAGTTCCAGTCACTCCCCATCCTTGTCAACATGTGGCATTGTCAGTCTTTTCAATGTTAGTCATGCTGGCGGGAGGGAAATGGCATCTTGTTGCGATTTTAATGGGCATTTCTCTGATGTCTAGTTATGTTGAACATCTTTGCATGTGCTTATTGGCTATTGGTTTATCTTCTTTTGTGGCGTTTCTGTATGAGTCTTTTGCACATTTTAAAACTTGGATTATTTTTGCTATTGATCTGTGACAGTTTTATAATACATTTTGAATACAAGCCCTTTGTCAAATGCATTGTAAACATTTTCTCTTGAACTGTGACTTACATTTCCTTTTTCTTAGGATGTCTTTTGAGGGGTGGCTCAGTCAGTAAAGTGCCCAACTCTTGTTTCAGCTCAGGTCATAATCTCATATTTTGTGAAATCGAGCCCTACATCAAGCTCTGTGCTGACACCACAGAGCCTGATTGGAATTCTCTCTCTCCCTCTCTCTGCCCATCCCATGCACTCAATCTCTCTCTCAAAATAAATATATAAATAAATATTTTTTAAAAAAAGATGTCTTTTGATGAGCAGAAGCTTTAAATTTCAGGTAAGTTCAAGTTATCAACTTTTAAAATTTTACATTAGGGTTTTCATATCATCTCTAAGAAATAATTGCCTGTCTTAAATTCATGAAAATAGTCTCCCACGCTTTCTTCTAAAACTGTGCTGTCCAACATAATAGCCATTAGCCACAGGTGGCTATGTAAATTTAAATTACGTAAAATTAAAAATCCAGTATCTCTGTTCTAGTACCCACATTTCAAGTGCTCAATAGCTACATGTGGCCAGGGGTTGCCTCAATGAACATGACAGAGAATAGTTTTGCCTAAATGAACATCACAGACACCAGTTCCATGATCACAAAACTGCTCTTGGACAGTGTTGTTCTAGGAGCTTTAACTGTGGGTCTATGAACCATGTTGAAATAGGAGTCAAAGTTCCTTTCTTATGTTTATCCAGTTGATTCAGCACTCTTGTTTAAGAGACTTTCCTTTCAATTGACCTTAGACATAGTAATAGACAATAAGAAAAAAATCCATTCACAATAGCATGAAACAAGTAGAATACAGGCATACTTTATTTTATTGTCCTTTGCTTTATTTGCAAATTCACAGATACTGCGTTTTTTAACAAATTGAAGGTTTGTGGCGACATTATATCTGGTAAGCCCGTCAATGCCATTTTTCTAACAGCATTTGTTCACTTTGTGTCTCTATCACATTTCAGTAATTCTCACAATAGTTCAAATGTTTTCATTATTATTATATTTGGTGTGGTGATCTGTGCCTACTGATCTTTAATGTTTATCTCCGAATTGTTTGGGGGGCATCACGAACTGTACCCTCATAGGACGGCAAACAATAAACGCTGTGTGTGTTCTGACTGCTCCACTGACCAGCCGTTCCCCATCTCTCTTCCTTTCCTTGGGCCTCCCTATTTCCTGAGACATAGCAATATTGAAGTTATGCCAATTAATAACCCTACAATGGCCCTAAGTGTTTAGGTGAAAGGAAGTTACAAGTCTCTCACTTTCAGTCAAAAGCTAGAAATGATTCAGCTTAGTGAGGAAGTGGGTGCCATTACGGGAACAGGAACCCGCCGTCTATCATCTCTTGGCCCTTTATGAATTATGTCTGGTGTCACCTCCTGCTAGAAGTCTTCCCTGACTCCTCCAGTCTGAGTTAGAATGTTCTCCTGGAGGACTGGGTGCTTCTCTCCATCTGTCTTCTCACTCTGTATTACCCTCTTTTCTTATCTGGCACCTTCATTAAGATTATGATCTCTTGAGGGCAGGCATTGTGTTTCTTGCCTATGTCCCAATACTTAGCACAGTACTAGACATAATAATAGGTGCTCAATAAATTTCTCTTAAATGAATGAATGACGAAGAGATCTTGAAACTAAATCAACCCTTGCCTTGGCAGGCAGCCTCCTCTACAGTTTCTACAAGGTCAGAAATTAATTCAAGAGCAGCATACCCAGATATGGTCAACAAGTGAAAGGAGAAGAGCCTTAATAAGGGAAGGCCTATCGGGGCACCTGGGTGGCTCAGTCAGTTAAGTGTCTGACTTCAGCTCAGGTCACGATCCCATGGTTTGTGAGTTCAAACCTGTGTCAGGCTCTGTGCTGACAGCTTGTAGCCTGAAGCCTGCTTCAGATTCTGTCTGTCTGTCTCTCTCTCTCTTTCTGCCCTTTCCCTGCTCACTCACTGTCTCTCTCAAAAAAACAAAACAAAACAAAACAAAAACAAACAAAAAAAAACATTAAAAGAAAATTTTAAAAAATAAGAGATGGCCTATTAATAGAGAGATCCTGAGTGTGGACTTTAGAGTGAGTGATACAGGAGATCCAGCAAACTAGTCTCATTCAGATCTGCACTGTACCTACTTTTGGTGCAAGGAAACACCCTACCTCTGCCCCCTACAATGATCCCCACATCCTCAAGCTCTGTTCCATAATCTTCCGTGGCCTTTCACATAGGTCCTCAGAACTCATACCATAGAGTTACTAAAAGGGCATCTTGTACTTTCTACAACTGGCCAGCCTTAGAGGCTGCAAGGCTCACGTTCCATGGGGAAGATTTCCTGCCACTTATTCTTAAGAATGGCTTTAAGGAAAGCCAGTGAAAATACTGCCCCTCAGTGGTTACCCATTTTTAAAACAGTGTAGCCCTCATGAGTCACACCCAAAAGTACTTTTGTTTATTTAATGCAGTGACTATCAAAGGATTCTCAATAATTAGGCATGGGAAGTTTGCAGCTGGATGTTGTCTTTTTAAAAATTTATTTATTTTAGAGAGAGAGAGTGCAAGCAAGCAAGTGGGGAAGAGGCCCAGAAGAAGAGAGGGTGAGGATCTCAAGCAGGCTCCATGTTCAGCAGGGAGCCCAAGCTGGGGCTCGATCTCATGATCCCTGGGATCATGACCTGAGCTGAAATCAAAAGTTGGACGCTCAACCAACTGAGCCACCCAAGTGCCCTTGGATGTTGTCTTAATTTAGTCTTTAGGAAAGAAGCACGTGCCGCATTGTTAAGGATGTCTTTCCAGCCTATAGACAGCCTGGGTACTGCTCTGTGGGTCATTATGCTCCCATGACTAAGAGAAGACAGCAGCCTTCAGCTTTCTCATCCTCTCAAATCTAGCTGGCAGAGGGAAAAACAATGCTCAATGGCACCTATTAGATCAGCAAAGGAGTTTAAAGCCAACTTGGTCTTCTACAGCTTTGGTTACACTTGGGAAAATTAAAAACTACAAGGGCCAAACATCTTAAATTCTACCTTGATTAAAATTATAGTTAAAGCCAGAAGCCAGAACCTTCAAAAACTGAAACACTGAAAGAATCAGAAGCTTTGAGATGTTGGCTGGACTAGCAATTAATGCCATGTTATAAGTTATGATGAGGAAAGGAGAGAATACTGAAGAATATCTGTGCTATAGGTTGAATGTCTGTGTCCCTCCAAAATTGATATGTTGAAATCTACTCCGTCATGTGATGGTATTAGGAGGTGGGGTCTTTGGAAAAGGATACTTAACCTTAATGAATGGGAATATGCCCTTATGAAAGAGGCCCCATGAAGATCCCTTGCTCCCTCCTCCATAGGAGGACACAGTGAAAAGTCTGCCATCTATGAACCAGATACCGAATCTGCTAGCACCTTGATCTTGAACTTCTCAGCCTCCAAAAACTGTAAGAAATATATTTCTGTTATTTATAAGCTTTCTGGTCTATGATACTCTGCTATAGCATACTGAACAAACTAAGACAGTTTGTCAGAAAATTTAGAATCATCAATAACTTTAGCATCTTAAGCTGTTTTTGTTACACTCCTACCAGTTCTAGATCTTGTCATCACGAAATTGATGATCTAGCTACTGTGATCAAGAGAAGGTCTCCTGTGTCATCCTAACTTTTTAAAAATTACAACAGTTTATCTTGATAGGAAATTGAAGCTTGAAATCATTTATTTCATTTATTTAAGAATTTGTATTCTGGGGTGCCAGAGTGGCTCAGTCCGGTAAGTGTCTGACTCTTGGTTTCAGCTCAGGTCATCACCTAACAGTTTGTGAGTTTGAGTCCTGTGCAGTCAATGCAGCATCTACTTGGGATTCTCTCTCTCTCAAAATAAATAAATAAACTTAAAAAAAACTTGTATTCCTCATTTTCATCTTATTATAAGAAATATAATTGCAGGGGAGCACCTAGGTGGTTCAGTCAGTTAGTCATCTGACTTGGACTCAGGTCGTGATCTCGCAGTTCGTGAGTTTGAGCCCCGTGTCTGCCTCTGTGTTGACAGCTTGGAGGCTGGAGCCTGCTTCAGATTCCGTGTCTCCCTCTCTTTCTGCCCCTCCCTGACTTGTGCTCTGTCTCTCTCTGTCTCAAAAATAAATAAACATTAAAAAAATTTATAAATTGAAGAAACACAGTTAGGACTTAATCTATTTGTTGCAACATTACTGAAGTCCACCAGCCAGAACAAAAAGATTAATCAGACTGTTCTTATTCCTGATTTTTTCTTCTTCTTACCGTGGGTTGTGCCACATCTTCTCTGTACCTGTGGAATATTCTGTACCTGAGCAGACAGCCCCTAACTTGCAGTCCTCTGCACTGGCACTGATTGTCATTACTCCCATGACAGTCCCCTGCTCACAAACCTTCACGGACTCCCCAGACTCTCTGCATGATAGCTCAGACCTCCCCCCCTTACATCACTTGGTCTTTCTGGTGTCCTCTCCCACCAGTCCCCTTGCTGGCCCAGTCACATGGCACCAAAGGCACTCAGGACTGTCCCTCTCTTGGGCTTGTACTGTTCCTTCTTCCTGATGGGCCCTTCCAGCCTTCTCTATCTGTCAAAGTCAAATACCATCTTCACTGTCCAATGCAAATGTTACTGCCTCTAAGGAGGCTGTCTGATCTTCCAATGAGAAAGACTCCGTCCCTTCTCTGTGCTCCTGCTGTATTTCACTGACTTTCTCTTACATGATGGATCCCTTCCTGCCTCATGTCAGAGCTATTTGTGCACAGCCTTTTTTTTTTTTTTTTCCTATGCACTGTGGTGCTTTAGTATGTTCATCCTTGCATCTCCCAAAGGGTCTTGAAGTCATTAGGCTCTCTGTGAGCGTACTGAACAGCTGTATCTGCCGGTGGCCCCAAGCCCTGGAACCACAGAAGTAGACCTTTGGAAACCTTCCTCTGTGACCCAAAAGACAAATCAGCTCAGGCGGACAGACCCCCTCCCACCTCCATTTGGAGAAGGAAAACATCTGTAATTCTCTGGGTTATTCCTCCAGGGATTTTTCAGATTAATCACAATGTTTTGCAAAGGAGGTGCCTGCTGGTGTGCCGAGTCTTTAGTATGCCCATGACTGTCTCCAGGTTTTCCCTACTCATGGAAAGTGGTGGGCAGTGCAGCCTGTGGGCACCTGTACTTCTAGAAGTCATTTCCAGTGGACTCTTAGCGATGTGCTAGGCTAAGCAAAGACCTACTAAGAGGAAAATCTCTGTGACTACAACTACTGAGAAAATAATAACCACTAATATTTATGGAGCCACAGCCTTTGCTAAAAGCTTTATGTCATGTGACAAGGCCTAGAGGTACCAACCCAACCTTTCTGTCTGTGTGTGGCAGTGCCTTTTGGTTGTTTTAGTTGCTAGTTCTCACTTACCAGGAAGATGTCAGTCTCTCTGGGGCAAGAAAGAGTTTACTACATTAGCACAGTCCTGGGCAAGCCATGGCTGTGCACTCAGTAAACACTACCTCACTGATGGGAAATTAAAAGTGACTCCTGCAAAAAGGGGTATAAATTGAATCTGATACATAAAATAGTCATATTTTCTACCTGTCAATAGTGGCAGACCTCTCGAAATGTCAGCGCCGCCTCAGGAACCACTCACTATGTCCGCATTTTGCCAGCTAGTTCCTGTGGCCTTGGTCATTATCAGAAACCTTGAGCCCTGACATTTCTTGCTAGTGGCTTTCAGGTGCACTATACCTATCCTTTAGTGAGTGCCATATTCGGGTAAATTGCAACTCAAAGTAAAATGTAATTTCCATTCTTATAAGGTCATGAGCAATTCTGCACTCACACCTAAAAGAAGTACATCCCCACTCGGACAAGGTGCACTTAGCCAAGGTTACAAAAGGAGGGTCTTTGAGGCATATGATATCTGGAGTTTGATAGCTTTGGGGGGAAGTTCAAAGCATTCAACATAAAAATGTGATCCAAGCCTTTCCTGTTACTCTCTCTCTGGTAGATTTACGATAATGGGGCTATAATGCTTTAACAAGACAGCGCACAGAGTAAATGGCTCCTTAGCTGAGAAAGCAAGGGGAAATGGATGTTTTATCTTCATTGTCCATGAAGGATCCAGGTAAGAGGTTTTTTCCCCCCCCAAGCACAGATATTCCAGGAGGAAAATAATCCCCATTAAAGCTGTTTCTTGGGCCTAAAAGCTTTCAAGAAAGGTGATGTCAGCTTTATAATAGTCTTTCTTCTCTGCAGGATACTTTACTAGTGTTCACCAGTATCTGGTTCTCTTCTTCTGGGCACACAGATTACCCTTCTCAGCCTGGGAAGTCAGGGGGTGTGGCTAGCTCTGGCCAATCTCTGTGAGAGGAAGGGATGTGTGCCACTTCCTGGCTGAAGAACAGAAGGGCAGGTGTGAGATCTCCACAGGTGCTCTTCCCCTTTCAATAACCCAGAAGCCTGAGTGCTGGACGCAGTGCTGACACAAGGGGAGAAGCCTCTGGCCACCCATGGCAAACATGTAGCTTGAGTAAGAAATAAACCTGTGTTGTGTCATACTAAGATTTGAGGAGTTGTTCGCTACTGTCTCATAACCTCATCTGCTTATTACACAATCCCTCTCTTCACAAAGCCATTGAGAAGTCAGCGACTCCAGAATTGAAGTTCTTAGGCTAACGTGATCCCAATTTGAAATCCTCAGGGGAAAAAACTTGCCCGTTCTATTGTGATGTCATTGGCTCAGTGCAGTGAATGGATCTCAACTGCTACCATCCAACATTGTTAAACGAAGGTCCAGCCCGGGATGGCAAATATATTTCCTCTCTTGGCTAAATTCTGATTGATTCCTGACGGCTAAAAGGGTGACACCTAAAAGGGTGTCTGAAAACGATTCTGAGGCCAAGTCTTGGCTATGCAGGTAGATAGCGCCGTTGACTAGCGATGTCTGCTGTGGGCATGGCACAAGGAGTAGAGGCGCGGACTGTGGTATCTGCCATCCCTGTGTCTCACTACTTTCAGAGAGGCACGTACTCTTCCCGTGTGTCCGCAATCATGAGATCCTGCCCTGAAATACTTCCATGGAGAAAAACAGCATTAAGCAGTAGACTCAGCACAAGTCCATTACGAGCTTGCAGACTTGATCAGGTATCTTTGTTGCTGTAGTTGTTCTTCTTGCTCTTGTTGTTCTTATTGTTGTTTTTATTTATATTCAAGTCAGTTAACATATAGTGTAGTACTGGTTTCAGGAGTAGAATTTAGTTACTCAACACTCACATAGAACACCCAGTGCTCATCCCAGCAAGTCCTCTCCTTAAGGCCCATCAGCCATTTAACCCCTCCACCTCACCCACCTTCCCCCCCAGCAGCCCTCAGTTTTTTCTCTGTATTTAACAATCTCTTATGGTTTGCCTCCCTCTCTGTCTTTATCTTATTTTATTGTTCCTTCCCTTCCTCTATGTTAATCTGTTTCATTTCTTAAATTTCACATATGAGTCAAATCATATGGTATTTGTCTTTATCTGACAGACTTATTTCACTTAGTGTAATACACTCTAGTTCCATCCATGTTGTTGCAAATGGCAAGACGTCATTGTTTTTGATTGCTGAGTAATATTCCATTGTATATATATTTTCTTTTCTTTTTCTTCAAAATGTTTATTTTTGAGACAGAGAGAGACAGAGTGTGAGTGGAAGAGGGGCAGAGAAAGAGGGAGACACCTCTTTCTGAAGCAGGCTCCAGCCTCCAAGCTGTCAGCACAGAGCCCGAACTCGAACTCACAAACTGAGATCATGACCTAAGCTGAACTCAGAGGGCCAAACAGCTGAGCCACCCAGGCACCTCTTTATTTTCTCTATCCATTTGTCAGTTGATGGACATCTGAGCTCTTTTCATAATTTGGATATTATTGATGGTGCTGCTATAAATATTGGGGTGCATGTGCCCCTTTGAATCAGCATTTTTGTATCCTTTGGATAAGATCAGGTATCTTAACCACAGTGAGAGAGTCATATTCCAAAAGGATCCTGCCTGATGCTTACTTGAGAAAGTATTCTTTGTGACCAATTATCCAGAGAGCCTGGTATATAAAGCAGTCAGAATTCAGACATGTCAGTCCTTCAAACCCAGTGCCAAGATTCTCTTCTTAGCCTCCTTTCTAAAATCATCTCAATGTTTGACTGAAAGACATACCCAAAGTGAGGCCGGGGTGGAAGATTGGCAAGCGTAAATAAAATGTGAATGCTTAGGGCCTGGGTGTCCCATGGGAGGATAGGTTTCTTTTTCTTCTGCCTCCTACTGTTCACTTAGATCCCCAGCTCTCAGCAGGACCCCTGCCAACACCCCAAGGATGGACTGACCTTCACTGAGTCCTACTGTGAATCCAGCAATTCCATAGGCATTAGCTCATTTAATCTTTACAATAATGCTAAGAGACAGATGCTATTTTATTTGTACAAATGAGGAAGCTCAAGCAAAGAGAGGTTAAGAATCCAGACCAAAGTCTCAGTAAGTAAATTTAGAACTGTTCGACTCTAGAGCCCATGCATGGGCGGGTATGTGCTAGAAGAAAATGAATCCGATTGCTAGAATCTTTGGTCCAATGGAAGTAAGAGATTAAAAATTACAGATCTGAGATCATTTAATATAGTGGTTAGTAACAGGAGCTTTGGAATCCAAAAGGCTTCAGTTTGAGGCCTGGACCAATAGTTGTTTTTACATTTGAGACCTCAGACAAGTGATTCATTTCTCTCATCTGTAAAGCTGGAACACCTACAGGATTTACTTCATCTTCCTATGAGGACTTGGTGAGATTATACATATAAAGTGATTAGTCGACCCTAGCATATGGTAAACATTAACAACAACAAAAAAAGCTCTTATTATTCTCAATGATTTATCATTCTTTCCCCCATGCTTAATTATCACACAGGCAAGCTCAACCTGGTTGTTTTATATTAAAGTTGACTGAGTGGGAAAAATAATGTCTCCTTTAGAGAAAATTTCTGCCAAATAAAAGTCAAAATTACTGAGATCTAGAAGCCTTTTTAACTGATCCATTCAGGGATTTTGCCTCATGTCTGTTTCTTTCAGTCTTCCATTATGATATACTGCAACCAAAGGCCAGATCTTATACTACCTCAGACTCAAAAAGCATTTAAAAGGTGGCCCTGAGGGCTGATCCATGATTTTATTAAAGCAAAAGAAGGTTAGACTTTCTCCTTAACCTCATTAAAAGCACAGAGTTACAATGACCCTTGTTCTTTGATTGAGATTATTCAGAACCACCATCAAAAGAAAAACCACGTAGCAATAGGGCTGAACTGCCAACCAAAAGGTTGGAAATGCAAGTCTCAGCAACCCAGGCTCACTACGACATAGTAAGGAAATGTATCAGCCAGGACTCCAGAGAAAGAGAAACAACAGGCACATGCTCGTGTGTATGAGTGTGTGTGTGTGTGTGCGCGCGCGCGCACACGTGCAAGCGCACACACGGCTAACTACTGAGAGAGAGAGAGAGAGATGTATTCTGTCTGTCTGTCTGCCGATCCAACTACTGAGAGAGAGAGCGCGATTTATTTTAAGGAATTTGTTCACACGACTATGGAGGTCAGCAAGTCTAGAATCTGCAGGGTAGGCTGGCAGGCTGGAACCCCAAGGAAGTTACAGTTTGAGTCTGTAGGCAGCCTTCTGCCAGAATTTCTTTTGCTTGAGGGCAGTCATTCTGTTTCAAGGAAGGCCTTCAGATGATTGGATGAAGCCACTCACGTTATGGAGGATATTCTGCTTTGCTCAGAGTTTATGGACTTAAATGTTATCTCATTAAAAAATAAATGAGATAAAATGCCATCTCATCACACACACACACACACACACACGCACACACACACACGCACACACAGAACGTTTAGAATAATATTTGACCAAATATCTGGGTGTCATGGCCTTGACACACAAAATGAATCATTACATGAAGTCACGTTTTATTTGGGGCTAGGGTGTTCTCAACCATAATGATCACCTGCATCCTATATCAAACAATAACATCCCAATAGTCCTTCAGAAATCTATATGTCCCTCTGAAGAAAAGGAAGATAATAGTGTTATTATTCCCTGACCACTCTATGAGATGCTCCCTAATCTGAGTTAATCCTCAGCTTTTCTTACTACTGTTGCAACTCGCACCATATCTTCAAATTCCCTGGACCAATACAATAGAAGCAAAGGCATGTACAGATTTTTATGAGGACATGGAAGAAAGGAAAGACCCAGGTCTTTTTTATTTAAAATTTTTGAGTAGGCTTCATGCCCAACACAGAGCCCAACATGGAGCCTCAACTCACGACCCTGAGATCAAGAGCCAAGCTGAGATCAAGAATCAGACTCTTAAGTCAGCAGGGCCAGTGGCGCAATGGATCACGCATCTGACTATGGATCAGAAGAATCAGACTCTTAACCAACAGAGCCACCCTAGCACCCCAAAGGTCCATGTCTTTTTAGTGGCTTTTTAATAGCTGTTAAAGAGATTCTCAGCCATACTGTCTCCATATGCTTCAATAAAATGGTATTTGCCTTTCATTTAAAAAGTGTTTAATTTTTTTTCTACACCTTAATGTCTGAAAATAACTGAGTGAAGGGCAGAACTGATCCCTGTCCCCAGGCATTTGTTATAGTACAAGTGCAAGCTGAAGACTGAACAACAGACTCTGGAGAGTGCGTGATGAAATATAAATGAGAATCCTGTTGCCAGGCTCTGAGGATGAAGCGAGCTACCAAATGTGAAATGTTCAGATTGCTGCTAAATCTCTTCCAGTTACTCTCCCAGGTAGCTCTTCATCATTCCCCATGCTCTTGTGCTCTGTGCCCTAGAAAGCTGACCTCTGATGGAGACCAGCTGCTGGTTGTGCCACTGTGATCAGTCAGTGGAGAACAATGGTGAGAGGTGGGAAGGGGGAGGAAAATAGAGTCTCGGGATTTATTTTGAGGCTCCCTCCCTGAGAGGTCACATGGGCTAGCTGTGTCCCTCAACTCAAAGTCATAGCTCCTGTTGGCCACAGGACTC
Source organism: Crocuta crocuta (assembly GCF_008692635.1). Lineage (NCBI taxonomy): Eukaryota > Metazoa > Chordata > Mammalia > Carnivora > Hyaenidae > Crocuta > Crocuta crocuta. Next base: position 6,134,503 of record NW_027551567.1, read on the forward strand.
CTGGATCCCCTTCAGATCTAGGGTGGAAACCGCTCCTCAGTGTTGCTAGCCCGGAGGCCCGGTACTGTCCTGTAGGGTTATCCTGCCAACTGGTCACAGCCTGTGGATTGTCCCTTCACCAAAAGCACTTCTAATCACCTAATTTGAGTGTGCTATTTCTGCTAGCTGGGACTGACTAAAAAGGTATTCAACATGTTATTTCTCCCTTCGTTTGAAGAGTTGGGATAATAAAAATCCTCTAGAACATTTGAGTTTTTTTGCAATCCATAACTGAGCAAGTACCTTCTCATTTTACTCAATGTTCTTTAGACACTGTGTCATAATTTCCTCCATAAATCCAAAGCCCAACCCAAATGTTCTTTATCCTGCCATGAGAATTACATAATCCTCAGTGTTTTTCTTTTGATCCTAGTTTCAAGGGAGCTCAGTGTTGAACTGCCTTTATTGTCAATAATGAATTCATTTAAGTACCCAGATATAACTATTTCTATGCTCCTTGACATGATTTTTAAAACTGGGTTTCAGCTGATTTTGCTATTTTCCTTTCTTTTTTTTTCTTCCTCACTGTTTTTGGTCTGGTGAGTCATCTAAATTCCTTGGGGAGTAAGGAGAAAATACGCCCTAGTTAATAAATACTTCAAAATAAAAATCAGGCCTGGAAGCAGCTTTAAGACTTTAAGAAAGAACCACAAAACCTAGGTTCACAAGGGTCCACCTGAAAACCCCAGAGGCAAGAGGCAAAATGTGAGAAGGAAGTCAAGTCCCACCCAAAGGCAACTGGGTCCAGGCAGCATATCCATAACCAGCCCCCTTTTTTCACCCCAGCCCTGATATCATGTCTGTTTATTTAGTTCCCCCTGGGGCTTAGTCACATTTAAGAATGGCTCAAACTTACTCTTGGTGTGGAGCTCCTGTCTTGGTCAGCAAAGTCAGCACAAAAAACATGAAAATCACGAAGACAGCAAGACCAACCCAAAATCCAATCACAATGGAATCTGTAAACAGTTAATACTGGGATTAGTATTTCACAGCAGCTTAAAACTTGAACATTCAAGGAAACTGAGTTTTTCAGTAGATGAAATAAGAGAAGAAGTCAACAATCTCCTAAGACAATTTGACCCATTAGTCAACTGGGGACAGATAAGGTACAGAGAATGAAGGGAAGAGTCCACATGCCTCTGGGTTTCTGTCTCAGATAACACTAAGAGACTTTGGCTTTATTGACTCTTGGTTTCCCTATCTTAATGAAGGAATCCAGGAAAGAAGTTAAACCATCTAGGTCCTTAAGATTCCACTAAAGTGTCCTGAGTTAGAAAATATTGCTTTTTTAGCAGAGACTGCAATATGTAATTTGAAATGAATTCTGATACAACCCAACCCATTTTGTATTTTCACTTACATCCATGCTGGAACAACTCAAGTCCTTATTCTTGAGGGGAACATGTGGACCACCTCCCAAGGGCTTTTCCTGTCTTCTACCTTTCCTTCTGCCTCATCTCTTTAAGAATCTACTTTATGACAGCTCTGATAATATTGCCCTTGTAGAAAAAACTCTTCAGCAAAAATGGACCTGACCTTTTCCAAATTAAAAGAGATTCCATATGTAAAGCACTTTATATGATGTCTGGCATCTGAGAAAAAGGTACCCTGTATTTACCAGCTATTACTGTTAAAATCATCATCAATTTTTCCATTTACACCTACTTAAACCCCATGTTTCCAGTTAGATTAGGGAACATCATGTCCCAGTATTTACCTTAACTCTTAGCCATGACTTCCTAGGACACACACCTTTTCATGGGCTCTTACCCTCACCTGGCTGGAACAACTTTCCCCAACATAGAGCTAATGAAAGTATAACCATCCTTCAAAGCCCATTCCTTGCACCATCCCCTTCACAAAGCCTGGACTAACTTCCCTAACTGATGTGTTTCTCCCTCTTTGAACCCCGTGGCATTTGTGCTTCTCTATGTGGGCCCTTCCTTGAACCTATCTTGGGAAATAGTCATCAGTATCTTTCGGAGACGGATGAAACTGGATTGTCTGTACAAACTGACATATACCTGATAGGGTCTCAAATCTGGAGGAAGCACCAGAGTTGAATTATTTTATATTTTCTGATCTATTATAATAAATTTACTTATGTGAGATTAGAAATGAATGATTGAGGGGGGTGCCTGAGTGGCTCAGTCAGTTAAGCATCTGACTTCAGCTCAGGTCATGATCTCACAGTCCATGAGTTTGAGCCCTGTGTTGGGTTCTGACAGCTTGGAGACTGGAGCCTGCTTTGGATTCTGTGTCTCCCTCTCTCTCTGCTTCTTCCCTGCTTGCACTCTGTCTCTCTCTCTGTCTCTCTCTCTCTCTCTCTCTCAAAAATAAACATTAAAAATTTTTTAAATAAATGATTGGTGCTTATACATTAAATGTGTTTAAATGCAAAACATCATTCTAATTAAGTTATGTGTTTATAACCCTTTCTCTACAGTGAAGAAATCAGATTAGCAATTTACTCTGAATAATTCATATTTCATTCTACATATAGTTTTGCTGAGAGGTTAACTTCTATTCAACAATGTTTATTCAGCACTCTAGATACAAAACTAATATATCTTTCCTTGACTTAAGAGTGCCAAAGAAATAGAAACGGTAGACTTTGCCTTATAATATAGCGGAAATAAAATCTAAAAAAGACAAAAGGACAAATGCCAAAAAATACATATACACAAGAGCAACCAACATACAACCATAACATGTCAACTGTGGGGCACAGCCTCTGAAGCACCGCTGTGCAGGCAACGACAGCCCAGCATGCTGTACTTCATCGCCTGCCTGCATAGCAAAGGCAAGTTCTAAAAGGACACACCAGAGTTATGCTGAAGTTCTCAGTTGAGAGCTTAACCTAGTCATGCCGATTCACATTGGAAGCTGTTCTCATTAGGATAATGGCTGGATCCCCATCAGTACTTCTCTTCTCTAGCCCAGGGTGTACAGAGGTGGAGGAGGAGTGCCTTTAACCCAGCGTAGTTCCTTCTCTCTGCCCCTCTAGTGCCCCAGTGAACTGATCAAAACGCAGCAATGATGTGGGGCATGAGAAGGTCACTGCCATTCCTTGAAGTCATGAGGGAGCAGACTAGGGAGGAGCAGGGCTGTGACTGGAACTTGAGAATCCTAGTTATCCAACAGCCTTTCCAAACACTTGCTTGATAACATGGCATCTACATTTCCTATCACGATATGCTTTAAGTGGCTCTGTTTACTCACATTACCCTTCAAATGGAATTTTGCTTCCTCTAATTATTCCCATTAATTTTCCTCTACCTCATCCTCTGTCACATGACTTGACCCTAGGGTACTTTCTTACCCTGAGCCCCTTACAGTGAACATCAGAGATCCCCATATCATACTAGGAATATCCAAGCTCTCTCGCAGTTTTATTTATATGCCAAGTTTCATGGGCATGGCAGGGAAAACAGAGCCCCTAGCCCTCTCCAAAGCACCCTTTCCTAAGAAGGATTCAAATAAAAGTTTATATAGAGCAAAACTCCAATGCAGCCAGTAGGTGAAGGGAGCCAAGAGAAGCCTTCCAAAGGTGTTTCCAACAGAGCCCAGCAGTTTTGTCCTGTCTAGAAACTGAACTATTTAGAGATCATTACAGTAGAAGGGTAGAGCAAATTGCCAAGGGGAATTCTAAATGGAATGTGTCATAATAAAATAACTTCCCCTCAACCTGACCAGTAATGAATGAAATGAAACAGAGCTGAAGGCTGATGATGACATGTTTTTCACTGGTGTGATCATTTTTCTCCATGATTATCTTTTCTACTCTAGAGTAGGACTAGAACAGCTACCCCATCCCAATCCCCTCCTCTCCACCTCCTAAGAATAAACTGTGACCTTTCCAACTCGTGGTTGAATGAAAAATAAGGACTAATACTTAATTTGAAAGAGAGGGTTCAGGATATGAGAGCCAGCGGTCCTCACACCGCTTCTGGCTCCTAATGCATTAGGGTCAATTTTGTGATGGGAGTTTCTGGCAAGGAGCCCACAGTGGTGTTCTGCTCCAAATGGCAAGTCATAGCCTAAGCATTCAGAAGCTCTAGCTCTGCTTCTCATCTCGATGACCTGGTTTCTTGCTAACTCATCCACGTGCGTGGCTGGCGTTATCTGCAAATAGATATTGAAAAAAATGCATGGAACATGGCTTCCACTGATGGCTCAGAATAAGAGGATGCTCTTTCAGTTTTTGCTCAACACAGCAGCTTAAATAGTCCTGTTTAGATGGGTCCTAGGAGCCCAATGACTCATAGGCTTTGCTTTTGCTTCTCTAAGCACACCTTGTCTTGTCTATCCAGGGCCTTCCTGAATGTCCTGTTTCTCTCCTTCCCTTTATAGCAACATTCGTGAGCTATTTGTCTGTACATATGATTTCCAGTTCTTTTCCTCTCCTTTTTTTTCTTGAATCAATTCCATCAGCCTTTCCCTCCCACCTACTCCATTAAGACTGCTTTAAAATCATTGCCAATAACTTCCACATTGTAAATCCAATAGTTAAGTCACAGCCCTCAATTTACTTGACCTAGTAGCAGCATTTGATGCAGACCACTGTCTCCTCCTTGAAGTTCTTTCCTTTTTTTTTTTTTTTTTAATTTTATTTTGAGAGAGAGATAGAGAGCAAGTTGGGGAGGGGCAGAGAGCAAGGGAGATAGAATCCCAAGCCAGCTCTGCACATCAGCACAGAGCCCAATGTAGGGCTTGATCCCATGAACCGTAAGATCATGACCTGAGCTGAAATCAAGAGTTGGACGCTTAACAAACTGAGCCACGCTGGTGCCCCCCTTGAAGCTCTTTCTTAATTTGGCTTCCAGGAAACACAGTTGCCCTGTTTTCTTCCTACCTTCTGTACATTCCATTTAGACTCCTTTGCTATTTTCCTCCCAACACCTCCAACTTTTAAATGTTAGCATGCTGCAGGGCTCATTCCTTAAACCTCTTCACTTTTCTATCTATGCTCATTCATCCAGCCTCTTAACTTTGAGCATCCTTTATATGCTATGACTCTCTAATTCACACCTTCACAGCACCTCTCCCACATCTCCTACTGGATGTCTGACAGGTCTCCATTTAACAAGTGCAAAGCTGAGCTCCTCATGTCCCTGCTTCTCCCATGTCTTCTCCATCTCAGTTAACAGCAATTCATCCTGCCAATTAGATCACAAATCTTCATACCAACCTTGGCTCTTCACTTTTGATTATGCTCTATGACCAAGCCATTGACAAATCCTATCAGGTCTATCTTTAAGAAATATCTATGATTTATGTACCTCTCACCACTCCACTGTCCCCACCATGGCCAAGCCTCCATTGTCAGCTGCCTGGACTACTGCAATAGTCCGCATGACTGGTGTTCCGCTTCCAGTCTCATCCTCTTCCTTCCTCAGCTTCGGAGTGGTCTTATTAAAACCTCAGACAGATTCTACTCCTCTTCTCCAAATAACACTCAGAAAAAGCCCAAGTCCTTAGCATGACACCAAAGACTCTATTATCTCTTTCCTCTTCTCTATTCCTTGACTTCTCTTGCTGCTCTGCCTCTTACTCACTCCCCTGGCACCATGCTGGTCTCCTTATTGTTCCTTGCATGTTCCATTTCATTCTTTTTATGGAGAATTTTCTGGAACGCTCTTCCCCAGATATCTTATAATTCAACTTCTCACTCCCTTCAAGTCTTTTCTCAAACTTTTCCTTCTCAATAAGGCCTTCCATGGCTGTTCCATGTATAGTTTCACCTCCATACTCGACATCTCCATTCTCTAATTTATTTTTTTTCTATCACCACCTGGCATGGTTTGTTTATTTCACTTATTTATTATCTGTCTCTCTCATTAGACAGCAAAATCTATACTATGAGGTATTTTTGTCTTTTCTGTTTACTGTTGTATCCTAATGCTTAAAACAGTGCTGCATATAACCAGCACTCAATAAATATTTGCTGAAAGAGTGAGTGAATGAATGTCCATTCTGCTGGTACCGAATATATGTCAGATATATGTCCACTTCTGATACATTATAAGGTTTAATACCAAATGCAAAATTGAGGGTAAAAGGAGAATTCACAATAACCATCAGAGATTGTCTCTTAGATGAAAGACCCTTAGAAGGTAGGAATCTTTATTTCAGTAGAAGAACCTAGTCTAACTAAAGATGGAGCTACTATTGCCAAGTATGATCCATTAGAGGTAAAGCAAATGAAGATAACTGTTACAGTCCTTCATACCCTCAATAAATGCTTCCCCTTGAAAGATCTGGCTTCTATTTTTCTGAAACTGCACTGGTTTTGAATTTTGCTACAAGGAGACACATTGAAGGTCAGAATCACAGTATTTTAAAATGGAAGAGAGTATAAATACTCAGTACAATAGGTGGCTTAATCTTTTCTATTTTCCTGTATGTGTTTTTTGTTTGTCTCTTATTCTTCTCTATGTGTCTTATATATTGTCAGGTTCCTGAAGCTAAAGACCTCTACTTTGACCGGATCCCTCCCATCAGAACAGTAAGAACTCACCCAGGTATTTTTTTTTTTTTTCTTTCCTGATGTGAATGTTAAAACTAACAAAAGCACTCCATATTAATATATAGCAGGTAGAGTATGTAATGTGTCATACTTCTGCCTACCTTGTGCAAGAATTCTTGCCAGCTATAATCATTTTTACAATGTAATACCTTCTGAAAAGATTTTCAATTGTCTCTAGAAATGTACCANAAAAAAAAAAAAAATAGCAGAAGGCCTGTTTCCTTGGTCCTTTAAACTAAAGAAAAGAGATAGGAGAAAACTGACAGAAAAACAAAATTTGTGTCACCAGGCTATAAAAGCACATATTGTAGGGAGATTTATAGCAATTTGTCCCATTGTTTTGATTTCCACTAAAATTCTTAACAAGCAAGTATCCTTACCTAAAGATTATCCCAGAAATATAATAGATTAAAGAATTAAAGTACATGCAGGAGGATGATTTCAGACCCTGACAGCCACAGCCTTCCTCCAGATAATCGATACCAGCATAATCTAGTGGATTTTATGCACTTTTTGAAATTTCCACAAAGAAATACTGAGTAAGCATCAGAAAAAAAAAAAAAAAAAAAGGAAGGAGTGAAAGCATTTAATTATTACTATTCACTTCAGGGATAAAGAATATACGGTTTAGTTAACGACTTTTTAAGGAACAAATATAGAAAACCCTTGATTTAGTAAATGAGTCACCCTGAAGTTCTTTGCAGCCCTACTGGTGGATAGCAGAACGTGGCAACCATGCATCACTGCCCCTAATTGCCCTGTGGGAGGTCTGGCCCCAGCCACCAGCCACCAGTGGCTTCCAGGCCCCAGACTCACAGGTGAAGCCAGGGCTCTTGCACTCCTTTCTGCAGCAGGGAAGTGGGGACACAGGCTAGGTGAGGTGGGAGGAGGAGCTGACTAGGATGGAGACTTAGGAGGCTCCTGAGCCCCCTCCTTCCACCAACACACTGAATATCAGCTACATATGGAAGCATTCTCTCTGAAAGGTATCTAGAAACTAAGTCACTCTTACACATCTGGCAAATGAGGAAAACACACACACGAAAAAGGGTAGGAAAGGCTGAGACCCGTCTTGCCATACCTCCCACCCCCAGCACTGCTACATAGAAGTGGAAGGAAACCCTCAACTGTTAGCTTCTTCCTAAGAAGGGAAGAGTTTGGACAACATATCTAGAGGCCCACTTTTAAGATTCACGCTGCAGAAATGGGCCCCTAAAATGTCTAGCTCTGACAGTCAACAGGGCTGGCGTCCATGAGAACTCACAGAAGATTGCAAACAAAGAAGCATAATTCGTGGGTGTGCAAGCCTTCACCACAGCCATCTCCCCCGAGGCTCAGTGCAGAGGAAGTAGGCAAAAATGCCCATTTCCCATTCTTCCCCTGAAAGGGGTTTATCTGCATACTTTAAAAGATGCTGCTTCCGGGCCAGACTTCTAATTTAGCACGTATCTAGTGGCCGCCTGCAGTCTTCCCCAGAGGGCAGGGAAGGTGTTTGCCAAAAGGCAACTGCCAACTGGCAAACACCTTCCCTGACTTCTCCCCCCAGCCTGCTCCAGTAATACAACCAAGCCACCAGTATCTCCCTGGAAAGAGCTTGCATACAAGTCTGACACCCTAGCTTTTGTGGCTACAGCCTGGGGCACAGGTCCCCAATCTCCTGGCTCTGATACCAATGGCGCTTACACTCAGCAGTCCTACAGGACTGTAATGAACAAAGAAGCAGTTCTTAACAAGCACAGGAGCACTTACACAGCTACACACTCAGCCTAGAAGAGAGCAAACAGGCAAAAACTGAAAGAGGACTTCCGCGACGTCCATTTTGACTTCCAACTTTCTAATTGATTAAGCGTTTCTTTCCAGCTTTTCTCTTAGTTCAGGCAAAAGATCCCGGGGCAAAGCATCCCCTGACGGAAACCGGAACTACCCCATCCTGCAATAACGACTTCCCTGAGCCAGCAAGACTCTGCCCATGATTGACTCCAAACCAATGATAACCTGAACTTTATTGTCTTCATTTGTGCCACATTTTTCTCCTATAAACCTGGAAGTATTTTTGGCACTTTGGAGACAATCTTTGAGATGCTAGTCAGCTATCTTCCTGATGATGGCCTCATTGATATAACTGCTTTCTTGTTTCACTACCATTCATTTTTCTACCTTTGGAGTTTGTCAGCTGCAAGTGGCCAGACCTGGTCTGTTCAGGACCCCCAGAGCCAGGTGCTCTTACACCCCAGCACCCCTGTTACAAAACTTCATTCTCCCAGTTTCTCTCTGGGAGGGGCTTAATTGCATATATTCCCAGCTGCTGCCTAAGGGTCTGCCTTCTAATCAGGCTACATGTAGGCAGCGACCACAATTTTTCTCTTGAGGACACAGGCAAGTCTTGACATGCTCTCAACTACTGGGGGCCACTAAGAACAAAGAAGTTTGCTTTGACAATCATAAAAGTTTGAGAGGCAACCAGGAGCTTAGTTGATCTCCCACACAAGACCAATCAAAACTGGGAGAGGTAGCTGTTTTATCTAATGCACTGAAAGCAGCCCAGAGAGTCAAGGAAAATGAAGACAGAAGAATTTGTTCCAAACTAAAGAACAAGAATAGATCTTAATGAAATGGAAATAAGTGATTTACCTGATAGAGAGTTCAAAATAATGGTGATGAACCCTGGGGGCAAGCTCCGTGACATTGATCTGGGCAATGGTTTTTTGGATTTGATACCAAAAGCAAAGACAACAAAGGTAAAAATAAATAAATGTGACTACATCAAACTAAAAATCTTCTGCACAGCAAAGGAGAGCACCAACAAAAGGAAAAGGCAATGTATGGAATGGGAGAAAATATTTGCGAACCAAATATCTGATAAGGGGTTAATATCTAAAATATATAAGGAACCCATACAATTCAATGCCAAAAAGCACCCCAATTAAAAAGTGGGCAAAGGACCCGAATATATATTTTCCAAAGACATCCAAATGGCCAATAGGTACATGGAAAAGGTGCTCACCATCACTAATCATCAAGGAAATCCAAATCAAAACCACAAGATAACACCTTATCCCTGTTTGGATGTTTATTATCAAAAAGACAAGAGATAACAAATGCTGGGGAGGATGTAGAGAAAAGGAAACACTTGTACACTCTCGGTGGAAATGTAAACTGGTACGGCCACTATGATAAATAATATGGAGTTTCCTCAAAAAATTAAAAAGAAAACTACCTATGATCCACTTCCGGATGTATATCGAAGAAATGAAACCATTATCTTGAAGAGATATCTATACTTCCATGTTCACTGCAGCATTATTCACAATAGCCAAAGTATAGAAACAACCTAGGTGTCCTCTTACATAGATGCACGTGCACGGGCAGGCACACACACACACTAAAATATCAGTTGGCCTTTAAAAAGAAGGAAATCTTGGGGTGCCTGGGTGGCTCAGTCGGTTAAGGATCTGACTTTGCTCAGGTCATGATCTCATGATTTGTGAGTTCTAGCCCGACATCAGGCTCTATGCTGACAGCTCAGAGCCTGGAGCCTGCTTCGGATTCTGTGTCTCCCTCTCTCTCTGCCCCTCCTCTGCTCACAGTCTGTCTGTCAGTCTCCCTAAAAAATAAACAAATATAAAAAAAAAAAAAAAAAAAAAGAAACAGAGTAGAAAAGTGGTTGCCAGGGGCTGGATGTGGAGGGAACAGGGAGAAGTTGATAAAAGGTTATAAATTTTCAGTTATAAAAGGAATAAGGTCTGAGGATCTAAGATTTAACATGTTAAGTATAGTTGACAACATGTATAATCAAAATTTGCAATAGAGTAGAACTTAAATGTTCTCACCAAAAAATAAATAAAGGGAAATATCTGAGGTGATGAGTGTGTCAATTAACTGGATGGATGGAATCTGTTCACCATGTATATGGATGCCAAATCATCACTTGGTACCTTTTAAATATGTTATAATCTTATTTGTCAATTATGCCTCAACAAGGCTGAAAAAAAAAAAGAAGTCTTGCAAGGGAGCAGCAGGTGAAAGTGAAGGATCATTAACACAGAGATAGGTCAGAATTATAGCATCGAGGAAATACTAACAGCAAAAGTATTTCCTTTACATTTGCATCTCCATTTCTAGTCTTTCTTATAGTTCCTAGTGTATCCCATGAAAATGAACTGGTTAAGAACCTAAAATTTGTATAGTGCTATGGATATTCATTCTGAAACCACCAAACATCTCTGGAATATGTAGGGGGTAGTCACCACAGGACCTGGGAGTGGGCAGCAGTTCCTAGACAACAAAGAAACTTTGTGTCGGCCAGTCAGCATGCAGTTACGACTGGAGGTGGACAGTAACCTTCCACAGAACTGTATTTCCTTGCTCTGTGCTGGATCATTAATCACTCCAATAACATAAAACATAATTCATGCCTATCACACAGAGTTAGGGATTGTCATAGGCTATTCTAGTCTGTCATGAACAAACACACACAGACAGAATGCTCTCTACAGCCTCAGAAAACCAACAGGGATGAAAGGATGCCATTGACCAGGTGTTAGAAAAGAGGGTTCTTCAAATAATAGTTCCAGACTACTTTTGTACACACTTGTGATGGCCCAAATGTTCACACAGTTTGGGAGAGCTGGAATCACTAATACTTTAAAAAGAATCTCAGTTTGTGGGGGAAAGCAGGCAAAAACCTCTTTGACTTCAGCCGCAGCTGAGGTCTTAACACATCTCCAGAGGCAAGGTAAAATAAAAACGAAAATGAACTATTGGGACCTCATCAAAATAAAAAGCTTCTGCACAGCAAAGGAAACAATCAGCAAAACTAAAAGGTAATTGATGGAATGGGAGAAGATATTTGCAAATGACATATCAAATAAAGGGTTAGTATCCAAAATCTATAAAGAACATGTCAAACTCAACACCCAAAAAAATAATCCAGTGAAGAAATGGGCAAAAGACATGAATAGACACTTCTCCAAAGAAGACATCCAGATGGCCAACAGACACATGAAAAAATGCTCAACATCATTCATCATCAGAGCAATACAAATCAAAACCACAATGAGATACCACCTCACACTGGTCCGAATGGCTAACATTCACAACTCAGGCAACAACAGATGTTAGCGAGGATGTGGAGAAAGAGGATCTCTTTTGCACTGCAAACTAGTGCAGCCACTCTGGAAAACAGTATAGATGTTCCTCAAAAAATTAAAAATAGAACTGCCCTTCAACCCAGCAATTGCACTACTAGGTATTTATCCAAGGGATACAGGCGTGCTGTTTCAAAAGGGCACATACACCCCAATGATAGCAGCACTATTGACAATAGCCAGAGTATGGAAAGAGCCCAAATGTCCATCGATGGATGAATGGATAAAGAAGAGGTGGTAATTATATACAATGAAGTATTACTTGGCAACCAAACAGAATGAAATCTTGCCATCCATGGATGACAAGGATGGAGCTGGAGGATGATATTATGCTAAGTGAAATAAGTCAGTCAGAGAAAGGCAAATATCATATGACCTCACTCCTATGAGGAATTTAAGATACAAAACAGATGAACATAAGGGAAGGGAAGCAAAAATAATATAAAAACAGGGAAGGGGGACAAAACATAAAAGGCTCTTAAATATAAAGAACAAACAGAGGGTTCCTAGAGGGGTTGTGGGAGGGGGGATGGGTTAAATGGGTAAAGGGCATTAAGGAATATAATCCTGAAATCATTGCTGCACCATATGATAACTAACTTGGATGTAAATTAAACAATAAATAAATTTTAAAAAATAAAATAAAATAAAAAGGAATCTCAATTTGAGAATGACACTGATTCATGTTCCTCCATTAAGGGAATCTTTCAAGTTCTTTGTCCCTCATGTAATACCATCTCTGAGCAATCAGACAATGTTTGGAAGGGGGTGCTTTCTGGGGTTTAGGGGATACAGAACAGAGTTGTGTAAAAAGAATGTTCAGGAAAATTCATTACTGAGGATTTCACAAGTTAAGACAAATAAATTATGTCTACAATGGGGAATTATATAAGACTTACATTTATGAGCCTTCAGTCCTTCAAAGGAAACTGGTCCAATCTCATAATATTCATATTCCCAGGTGTAATCAGAATTAGATGCAGATTGCTGGGATGTTCTGTTAGAAATTAACCTCTGGGCAGACATCTTCACCCTGCAAAAATGGAGAAAGGCAAATGTAGAACCTGTTAATTCATCCTCAAATGCACAATTACTCTAATTGCTCTCGACCCACATTCAAAAGTTCAGAAGAGAAAGGCCTCAAGGAGGTCCCTTCCATGAGGTCAGGGAGAGGTTTTTACTAGCGGCCTATACTTCATACCAAATAGCCATTGTTTCCTTTTATCTCCACCAGAATGGAATGTATTTGAAATCAGATACCATGTCTTCTGTTGTCTCCCAGAACTTAACTCAATGCCTGGCACATAACCAACTTTCAATAACTGATAAAGGAAGGAAGAGAAGGAAGGAGACAGTATACCAAAGTCTCTAAGCTTACAACTTCAGCCTCATTACCTTGTGTGAGTACATAAAGCTCCATCACCTACATATATCTACAGAGAATAAATAAATCAGTACCAGAAGTGAATTAGCACAGTATATATATATATTAAGTACCTACTGTACAAAAATAAAGACAAGCAACCAAAGTCTAATGAAATCAGGGGTGGGGGAGGGAAAAAACAGAAGTGGTCAACAAAAAGTCGCATAATGGGAGAAGATTCTCAGTGGAAGCCTGAATCTTGCCTACTTACTCCTGAAACTTGTCCTGTCCTTAGGATGTTCCGAGTGTCTGTGATGATTTTAGATTTAAAAACTCTGACTTCCTTGAGACAAGATGTTGCATGGTGCAGCATGGATGCCGAAGTTGACAAGTCAACAGAGCTAGTATTCAGTACTGTGCACCTAACTGTCTACAAGACAGTGTACATTATGGGATGGAAGGAGGTGCTTGAGATACAGACCCAGAGCCCAGAGACCTTGCTTTATATTGGGGAAATAATACAAAGTGACAAATAAGAGTAATATAAAAGAAAATTTGAATGAAAGATCAGCTAAAACCAAGATTCATTGAGAGGTCATAACCACAGGGTCCCACCCCCAAGATCTTTCTGAAGTTCCCCTTCTCCTACTTTGGGTCAGTATCACTTACTGCTGCCTCTAGGACACAACCCCCAGGGAGGCTGAGGCAAAATCACCACCCCAAGGCAAGAGTCACATCTTTCCCTTTTCCTTTCTTCCTCATTCCCCAGTCCTGGACCCCATAGAAACAGACTCTCACCCCTCAGCATCATATTGTTCAAAGGATGGTGTGCTCTGAGTTGGCGATGCGTGCTAGTATCAGAACTGGAGTGTTACTGTGAGTGCCCAGGCAAACAAATCATCCCTTCAAAGGCAGGCGAAAATGTACCATTTCTCCTTTGGGAAAGAAAGCTACCCAAATTTTAAGCAAAGCTGACCTTCAAGGAAGTATTCAGTAACCTTTCTAACACCGGCACAAAAATAACATAAAACCCTTACCACAGTATTATCTTTGGTCTTTGTATCATTTGAAGAAGAGATTCTTTCTCTCAATAAATTTCCTCAGGAAATGAAAAGTAATAACTCAAACCTAAACAACACTATCCTCACTTATGAGTACTTCCTCCAGAAGAAAAGAATTGTGTGAGAAAAAAGAGTGGCTCTTCAGTTGTAGGGTTCAGAGATAAATGGTAGATCAGAGAAACATCATGTCCATTTAAGAATGTGGAGGATTTCACACCATGCAGGAAATGACACTAGATTTGAGGCTGGGAGACCTGGGTCTTCATATTTGCTCTGCCTCCGTTCCATATGTTGCCAGGAAGTGGTTCTGGCTACAGTCACAAGTAGACCCCATCATCACCCACCTGGCCCCCTTCTTGAGATGCCTAACTGGTTTTTCTGCTTCTACTCTTACTGACCCTTTGTGATCCACTCTTCACTTACCTGCCAGTGATCTTTAAAAAAACAAACAAACAAATTGCTCCTGTCACTCCTTTACTTAATACCTTTAATGGCTTCCCATTTCCCTAACGACAAACCCCAAAATCCTCAAAAGCTCCTACAAGGTCATGACTTGGGCCTTGGTATATCTCCTCTTAGATTGCATCATACTCTACCAAACTGTGCTTGTATTTCCTGCAGTTCCTCAAAGACTTCATGTTCTCTGTCCCTGCACACACGCTGTTCCCTCTGGTAAGAGTGTGCTTCCTACCAGCCCCTCCTAACTCCTTTCTCCTTTCCTGCAAGCTCTCATCCACACTAGAGTCAGCATATCTGGCCCACCACCTGTTTTTGCACAGCTTCCAAGTGAAGAATGTTTTTATATTGTTTAATGGTTGAAAAATAATTTTTAAATAATATTTTGTGCTGTAAGAAAATTATATGAAATTCAAATATCAGAGTCTACAAATAAAGTTTTACTGGAACACAGCAGCCACCCTTGTTGGGTTTTATATCTTTTTAATGGCTTCTGTAACATTACAACAGCAGAGCTGAGTAGTGGCAACAGAGATAGCATGGCCCAAAAAGCCTAAAATATTTACCCTCTGCTATTTTAGAGAAGAAGTTTGCTAATCCTCCTCTATAGCAATGGGGGAAAAAAAGATCTAAGCTTCAATGTTCCCATCAGGAATATGATGATGATAACAGTACCTACTTCATGGAGGTGCTGTAAAGATTATGATGAGGGAACACGAGGCAGGCAGAGGGGCAAAGCACAAGATAGCATCTTTCCCCCACACACACACCCCAGGTGGGATCTGTGTGATATTCTTCGCACTCCCGGCTACCCAAGAGCAAAGGAAAGGGGTTTAAGTGCTTACCATGGTGATATGAGAAACTAAGGCAAATAGAAAATTAAATTCCCTTACTGCCTGACAAGTCCTTGAAACCGACAGAGTAACTTCCCTCTATGAGCTCAGCTGCCTCAAGGATGACACTTTGCCAGGGGCAAAAGAGAACCTTAGCTTAACATTATCCCAACCTTGAGAATCCTGGAAGTCAACTTCCTTTATCTCAGCTGCCCCAATATATATGCTGGCAATCATACTCCAAGCTTATGGCCTCCTGATATGCATCTGAAGGGTCTCACGACTGACGTTTTATTAAGTGGTAATAAATGATGTTTCCCTAGCAATAGCTAGCCCCTCAAGGTCCTGGAAACCTTGCTTCCAAAATTCCTTAGAGACTTACTCTATCCCTGACCCCCTCCCAACCTGAGAATATATAATGAGTTACCCCTCATGACTCCACTGAAGCTCTTCCTGCCCACGGGTCCTGCCCACGGGTCCTGCCCACGGGTCCTGTCCCCATGCTTTAATAAAACCACCCTTTTTGGACCAAAGATGTCTTCAAGAATTCTTCCCTGGCCATCAGCTCCAGATCCCATGAGCCCCCCCATCACCCAAAAACGTCATCAGATTACATGTGATTTGGTATGAAGTATGGGCAGCCAGGACCCAGTTAAGATCAATACATACCAGCCAGCACTATTATTATAAGCTAAGAAATGCAAGTCTGAGACAGAAAAGCCTAGGCTTTTTCAAGCATCACCAACTCCCCTGTCAGCCAATTCTTATCCATTTCACCGTGTGGTTCATTGATGTGTGTGCCCGAGACAAATGAATACAATTATAATAAAAATAACTCAAAAGGTATTCATTTAGATGCTTTAAAAGTTTTAATGAGAAATAGGGGCACCATGGGACTCATGCTGTTCCATCAAGTCAAAATATGGTAATAATCTCTCCTATTTTTTAAGGAAAATTATATGAAATCTGGTTTGATCACCTCATTTTTATTAGAAATTGGGCATTATAGCCAATGTATTAAGCAGAGCAAAGAGAGGCAGTAGGCTTCATCTAGTGTCAAAATGGATAACAGGAAAAGAGCAAAAGTACATAAAACAATGAAGGAAATAAAAGTGAGAGTGTTTTCCATTCTTTGTGTCCACTGCTCTCCACATCTGTACATAGTGGTGACCCCCATCTGTGGCTGCCCAGGCCCGGCAGGTCTCCCTGATACTCTCTCAAGTCAGAAAGAAGCATTACCACCATCTCACAGGGCTGGCCAGGAACTAGCAAACAGGCTATATCTGTCCACAAAGGCAGATATCAAGAAATCTCAAGCCCTTACCCACCACAGATAAAGTGTTTTCTCATTCCTTCTTTTCTCTCCCTTACACTATTCCTGTTCATCTAAAAGAACTATTTAGAGATGGATAGAGATCAATGCACAATTAAAGTCACATGTGCAGAGATCCTAAAAGTGGAAAGGCCATCCTTTAAGAGAGGAGCAAAGGGAAGACAAACACTTGGAGACAAGAAGGAGTGAAAAGCAGAGCTCAGTCTCTCAGAGGTTCTCCAGGGAAGCAGAAAGAAAGGCTGGACAACCCCTCCCAGAGCAGCCGCCATTTTGGCAGGCTTTAGATAAAAGGGGGCGGGGGTGAGGTTTCTGTTTTCACTAGCTATTTCTTCTTGGTTCTTGAACCCCAAAGTTAGATTTGGAGAACCGTGTTTCTGGCCTCTCCTCTCAAGCAGTCACCAACACCCTTGAAAAAGCCCAGGGGGCAACATTTTTCATCCAAGTCCCAAATTAATCAGCGTGGGCCACCAAATTCACAAGGACAAGAAATAAACAGAAGGCTGTAGCCTGGCAGTATTTTGTATAATGTCCATTTTCAAAGCCCGAGGCTGCTTATCTGAGCTTTGCAAGAGACACGAGCTGGCACTGTTTCACCATTTGGGAAATGCCACCATGTCAGCCTCCAGAGCCTGATATTTTCACTACAGTGAGGAGCTGGTGTCTGGGCCATAACACCCTGTGTGGGAGACGGCACCACGGCGCGCTCACGGGGGAGCTGACAAGCAAGCAGCTGCTGTCTCCCAAACACAGCAAACAGGACGAGCAGGGCTCTCAGCACAGCAACTGCCTCCAGTGCCCCCGCCGCTCTTGGCAGCCCCCTCCCCAAATTCCCTGAATGTCGGATTTCTTCATAATATTAGCATCATCAGAAACAACTTCTTCCAGAGGAAATGAATCCTAAGCGAGCTTCCTGGAGCAGCAGAGAGACGAATTGCTCTCCTGAGCAGCTGAAAGCACTCGTGCCAACAACAATCATGACGCATTGTGAGGGCACCTCAAAGCCACACCAGAAAAGGAAGTTTACCTTTTCCACGTCCACATGTGGTAGTTTAGGCCAATTGATAGCATTGGAGGAGGGAGGAAAGATCTCAAATCCAAACAGAGACAGCATGATTAGCAGGCATCAGACACTCTCACAGCTGGGCCGGCCGTCTCAACACCACCCCTTCTCCCATACACATTCCCAACACTTTCATCCCTTCTTCCAATTATCTCATCGTTCCTCCTCCAACCCAGCCTCCCACACCACCCCTGGGCATACTTGTCCTTCTTAAAGGCAGGTCAAGCAATTCTCTCCACCTCTTTCAAATTGGGAAGATGCATATGGACACGGACCCTTCTATGGAGTGAATAAAGGCTCTTCATCAATATCTTTGCAGGGCCATGAGGGTTCACACGCCTACGGGGGCTGTTTCCTTGAAGTTGGACCTTGATTTCCATATTAAGGTGTAAACAACAGCATATGTCTTTTCCAAGTGATCGCCAACTCAGTCACAGGACTAGAACACTAAGGAGAGATCCAAAAGAAGCCTATAAACCCTTAAAAAATGAGTGTGCATCTGTGTGTGCATGTGTGTGCATGTGCGTGCGCACACACACACACACGACATCACAGCCAGAAAGTCACTCCAAGAAGCTGCTGGCCAGTGTCACAGATCCAAAGCCCCATAGTAACCAGCACGTATGGAGGAAGACCTAAAGACCCATTCAAATTTGAGGTCAAAATTCCCAACTGCAGTCATACTATCTTCTTTCCCTTCAACCCCCAACTCCAGCAGTGGGCATGCCACCCAGGACACCAATCTCCATTCTAGTCTGGGCAACAAGGGTCTCATTAGTTATCTGTTCTTATCTCTTTCTTCCTTCTATGCCTAGGAACAACTGTCCCAGAGAAATAGAGAAGTCACTCTCTTGACCCATCACTCTTTCTCTCTCCAAGCAAAGGCATTTGAGAAACCAAAGGTAAAGCCTGGCTAGGCCAATTCTGGTGGCTGAGGAGCCTAAGGTCAGAACTTTTGAATCACAGCTTTAGAAGCTTAATTCCTTCATTGCACAGAGATATGACTAGGCCCCCCAAGTCAAGACTAATTGTGCACCCATCTTGCCCACACCTCGGTGGGTAGGGCTACACAAAGATCAGATGAGAGTCTGCAAGGTTATGTCAGGCTCATGACAGACCAGAGCCCCTGAGTATTCCTAAAGCACTTCTAAAAGGCAATACATCCCAGCAACGAATTATGCTTTAGCTTCTAAAATCAGAGCCTCTGTAGTTTCCTCCAGGGCAGCGCTTTTAAAAAATGCAGACATGGTCTTGTTCTCCAGTTTACTTTTCCTTTTTATAGATTCGGAATGACCCACCACCTTCTACCTACTTAACACTTTAAATCTCACGTTTGCATATTCCTTCTCTGTGAATCTGTTTTAAGTCAGCAACTTCTTTCACACAGTACAGATTTTTATTTCTTCCAATTAAAGAGGTCTTGCTTCTGGGACCTTGAAGTATTCTCCTCCTAACTACTATCTTTTGACTGAAGTGTGCATCTTATGTTTGAAGTCTGAATCTGGCCACTCAGTTCAGCCTAGAGATAACACACACACACACACACACACACACACACACACACGCATGCACACACACATACACACACCTCTTTCCTTCTGAAAGGGACATCTTCCCAAATTTCTCTACACTATCAAGTTTTATGCAGTACTTGGGTATTTCCTAGAAAGTACTCAGTTACCCATCATATCTCAAAAATGCGGTGACTGACAGCTGGCAGAGAAATTCTGGATGCATCTTCTTCCTGTCTATCCCCATGTCTCTGCTGCACAGCATTAACTTGTTTCCAGGAGCAGAACATGGGGCAGGTTTCCCAAGCCTGAAGTCTACCTTGGTCTTGAAATCGGAATCCATGCCAACAGAAGAACAACTTCCAAAACCAGAAACAGGACTTAAGATTTTGTGCAGATAAATTCCAGCCAACATCTGAAACGGAGAGATGCTTAATTAACAGGTGGGCATCCTTCTTCCACCAGCTGGTGCCTCAGTGAGGACAGTGGTTTGGATTCCTAAATCCACCTCCTCTCTTAATGCCCTGGGAAGCCACATAGTAGGCAACAGACTAGAAAGTAATTTTTAAAGTTAGCATTTCCTGACTCTGTCAGACTCCCTAGTTCAGTCCAGCAAGTGCTTACTGTGTGAACTACGAGGTGCTGGGACACAGTGACTATCTCTGGGCCCTTTGGAGACATCTTTGGAGATGGTAATAGATCTCTGCATCGCACCACAGCATAAACTATATTAGGACTGCGTGGACCAGCCCTCCAGGGCCCTCCTCTTCCCTTTGTTTTCTTTTCCATAAGCACCAACAGGGCAGGACCTCTGCTTTGCTCCCTGCTGTACTTCCGGCAACCCACACAAGGCCTCACTCATAGCAGAAATTCAGTACTTGTTCAATTAGTTTTTCCTGCGGTGGAGAAACCGCAAAATTATCTTCTTTCATTCTCTTAGTCGACCGTGAACTTGAGAGCAGAGTTTTCCCATTCTAACAGAAACTTTAGTTGGACATCGAGAAGAGCATCTTACCCACACAGGGGAAACACACTCCAGAGAGAAGCCGTGAAGCCTCCATCAGGAATGGATTCTTCTTCCAGGGAGGAGGCGAGGCACGGCTCTGAGGCAGGTGTGGGGGCGGCAGGCACACTGCTCCCAGCAACCATGCATCAGCCCCAGCTCTGAAGAGTTAGGTATCTAGGTTTTCACAGTCCCCCCGGGCTGAGAAAGTAATGAACTGAGTCACACTGACCAAGCGGAGGAGAATGATTTATAACCATGGCATCAATTTGGTGAATTACAATACAGAATAAAATGGCCAAGCAGACCAGAGAACATGCTTTACATGGTTTGGGAAACAAACTTTAAGATCCAAAGATTAACTGATGACTGTGGAAAAGGGCAAAGGAGTTATGTAATATAACAAAACAGGGCTCTACTCCTCTACCCCACTACACAAGTGTCAGGAGGCTGTGCTGTTTGTTCTATATCCCAACACAGATGTCCTACTGCCACAAATGGGGCCACTCCCATGGTGGGCTGGGGTCCCCACCACAGAAATGCCATACGTTTAACTGCTACCTCTTTCTGGACCTCACTTTCCTTGGTCTGGACTTCAAGAAATTCTAGACATATTGGACATATCAGTGGAATCCCAAGTTGACCACTGTTATAGTTAGGGTTTTCTGGGTCCCCAATACTGTCTAGTTTTCCTCTATCCCTGAGCCTTCAGAGAAAGTATGTGTTTTATTTATTATTTGTTTTTTTAAGTTTACTTATTTTTGAGAGAGAGAGCAAGAGCAAGAGAGGGCCAGAGAAAGAGAAAGAGAAAATTTCAAG
This sequence comes from Crocuta crocuta, assembly GCF_008692635.1. Taxonomy (NCBI): domain Eukaryota; kingdom Metazoa; phylum Chordata; class Mammalia; order Carnivora; family Hyaenidae; genus Crocuta; species Crocuta crocuta. The sequence continues at coordinate 6,155,657 of NW_027551567.1, forward strand.
CAGGCTCTGCATTGTCAGCATGGAGCCCGAAGCGGGGCTTGAACTCACTAACCATGAGATCATGACCTGAGCAGAAACCATGAGTCAGACACTTAACTGACTGAGCCACCCAGGAGGCCCCAGAAAACGTAATGTTTAAAACTACTAGAGTCAAATAAAAAACCCAGAGCAGTGGTTTTTATCACAAACCAGTGTTTCACAATGAGATATCGCTTCACACCCATTAAGACAGCTGTTATAAAACAAACACAAAAGCAAAACCAGAAAATAACAAGTGTTAGCAAGGGTAGAGAGAAATTGAAACACTCGTGCATTGCTGATGGGAAGGTAAAATGGTGCCGCTGCTGTCAAAAGCAGTATAGCAGCTCCTCAAAAATTTAAACATAGAATACTTTATAATCCAGTAATTTCAGCTCTGGAAATATACCCCAAAGAATCGAAAGCAGAGACTCCAACAGCTATTTGTACATCAATGTCCTCAACAGCACTATTCACAAGAGCTATAAGCTGGAAGCAGTCCAATTGTAGATTGGCAGTTGAGTGGAGAAACAAAACGTAGGCTATTCATGCACTGGGTATTATTCAGCCTTAAAAAGAAATTCTGACGCATGCTACCACATGGATGAACCTTGAAGGCTTATGCTAGTGAAATCAGCCTGACACATGAGGACAAATATTGCAGGATTCTCCTTAAGCGAGGTACCTGGAGCGCTCAATTCATAGACACAGAAAATAGAATGGTGGTTGCTGAGGTCTGGGAGAAGCAGAAATGGGAGGTTATGGTTTAGTGGAAACAGAGTTTCAGTTTGGGATGATGAAAATGTTCTTGAGGCAGATAATGATGGTTGCACAACAATGCGAATTCTATGTTATACATATTTTACCAAAATTTTAAAAAGTTCTAAAAATTTTTTCTAATAAGAAAATAATAAAAACCAGCACTTCCCAACCAATGTCCTTGGGGGAAGTGGAATTGAGAGCTCCCTGAACCAAAAGACCACCCAGGAGACATCCAGAGACCCCTCCCAGTGTGGGTCCTTCTGCTATGGCCAGCCTTCAAGGAGTAAGCTTCGTTCTTTTCCAGAGTTCCTGTGGTGACTCCTTCCCATGTAAAAGGAATATTCTCTCCAGGCTGTGAGGAATCCTCCTCCTCCATACCAGAGAGAGCCTTGGGCAGCGGGGAAAGTACTGGTGCTGCCCTGGCTGGGGTCCCCTTGCCTCCACTAGTCCTGGAGATACACTGACTGCTCCGCAAGCTCTCCTCTTGACCAGCTTCACCTTCCGTTGTCCCTGTCATTAGCCAACCTCACATCAGCAGAAGTCCATTACAAGCTAGCATTCCAAAGCTTCCAGAGCATTCTTGCAGACTGCATCGACAGTCCCAAAGAGGAAGCAACTAAGTTAAAACGAGGCTGCTAGGGTGGGCCCTAATCCAATTTGGCTGGTGTTCCTACAAGAAGTCGTAAGGACACAGAGAGGGACACCAGGGCCTTCTGTGCACAGAGGGACCGCCTTGTGAAGGAGACAGCAAGAAGATGGCCACAAACAAACCAGAGAGAGTGGCCTGGAACACATCCCTCCCTTAGCCTTCAGATGAAACCAGATCCTGATCACACTTGATCGTGGGCGTCAAGTCTCCAGAACTGTGAGAAAATAAATTTCTATTGTGTAAGCCACTCAATCTTTGATGTTTTGTTATGAGATCCCTAGCAAACTAATAGAGTTTTGATTATTTAAACTGTCCTGGGCAGAGGGGGGAGGTGGTTGGCTCAGTCAGTTAAGCATCTGATTTCAACTCAGGTCATGATCTCACAGTTCGTGGATTTGAGCCAAACATCAGGCTCTGCACTGACAACTTAAAGTCTGCTTCAGATCCTCTCTCCACCTCTTCCCTCAACCACTCCCCTGCTCTCTCTCTCTCTCTCTCAAAAATAAACATTAAAGTACATAAACAAAAATGTATAAATAAATAAATAAATAAACTGTCCTAGGTCCTTGAAAATTGACTTACTAAATGAACTGCTTTTACTTTAACTAAACCACAAAAAGTTCTGGAAAGAAAACCACTTCTGACATGTCATTAATCTATTTCACTATATGCCATCTTCAACAAATACATTTATGACATTCTCATCAACATGTCCTTCAAGAAGAATATGTTAAAATGAGTATGGGTCCCTTCAGCCCAACAAGGATATTTTAAACGCTATGAGCTCCACTTTACAAAAGATTTTGTGGAGGTTCAAAAGTCAAGGCCTGTGCCCTCAAAGAATTCAGGCTTGTATTTGAAACTAAACTCTCTTCGGTTAAACATCACCCCTTCAAATACACACACAAAGATGTCAAGGCGCAATAAAAAGAAAATACCTGATGACACAGGCAGACAATAAATGAACAGGATCATCATGAAAGAGAGGCTCATTACAGCACAGGAGCCAGGTGAGGGAGGGCTCCAAGACAGTCCTCTGAGCTTTGCCTACTCTATTCCACCTGCCAGCCTGGACTGCCATCTACCCCCCACTGTGGATTCCTGCCAACCTTTGAGAATAATGCTCAGTCACCACTTCCTCCCCAGAGTCCTGCCCAAGCCCACGAGAACTGTCTCCCTTCATTCAAATCCTGTCACCTGGATTACCTGAATCTCTAACTTTAATAATGAGAGTATAAATCAAACTCCCTCAGGATCAGACTTCACCTCTTCCTGAACTCCCATGCTGATTTATAGAGCTGCTATTATAAAACATCATGGCCAGGTGAATTACCATTTTAACAGTACTAGGGAAACAACCAGCCTTTCCATTGTAATTAGTGGAGTTTATGAAACATTCGACATAATAGGGCTAAGGAGAATGAGACCAGCCATATCTTAAATCACTTTGAGGATGATCTGGCAAACAAGCCTACTTTGTATTTACTGCTCATGCTATCTGTCTCCAAGCAGCACACACTGTTCTTTACAGCCCGGAGCTGAATCATTCTTTTAACAAATAAGCCAAAGGGAGAAGGACCAGGTATTCCAATCTTTGTTCCACAGAAAAGGAAATTTAAACTAAAGCAGTGGTTTATTTAAGAGCTCCAGACTGAGCCATAGGAAGGCTACTTTTTCTCATGATCATCATATCCTTCTTGGTCTGGGATTCTTCAACTAAGATGTATGTCTTTTCTGGTTTCTCCACCTACAGTACCCACTGCCAACCTAGTACATTCCCTAATTACAAGCAGACAGGAGTCTGGCAGAGCAAGGCCAGCCAGGCTGCAGGCTCCAGGCTCCCCTGGGCCTCCTCAGCTGGCCAGAAGGACTGGCCAGAAGACAGCCAGACAGAGCTTTGTACAGCCACGGGTCAGAAATGCCAGTTCCCTCCTCTGCCTGCTGAGGGCTGCCCCCCAAGTCTCAGGGCATACCCGGATCATCCTTCTGGTTCAATGTTCCTACCTCCAAGCCTGGAGTACATGTAACATCCAGCAAACAGACCGTTACTCTTTACTATTTCAACCCAAGCGTATATAATCCATACTCTGAGCTGGCACAGCTGTGGGACCTGATCGAACATCAATTCTATTTTTCTCTTCCGTTGCCCCTTAAAATACATTCAAAAGAATGCATTTAAAAGAAGACTTAGATTATATTTTCAAATTAATTAAGGACAGATATGTTATAGAGTAAACTGCAAATATCAAATGAATGTTCAAGATAAATACATATTTGCTTCTGGTAGCCGTGGCCTCTGCTTCAGACTCCCAGAAACATGGGTTAACTATCCTCTCCTTTGGAGATAATTTAATGAAGATTTTAGAGGAACACTGGCTGGAATATATGTTGGTTTACGTGATACAGTGTCCACATCTTCAGATTTACCTTTTTTTCTCTTTTTTATTCCACACAAGAGAATTATATTTGGGGGAAATCTACACAAAGATTAATATAAATACAGGTGCTGTTTACGCCCACATATCCTCCCTTATATCTAAGTTTTCATTCTTGATCAACCAGGCAACTGTAGGTAGAGTTGACATGTAGGAAGCAGTCCCCTCAGCCTGCCCCACCTCCGCCTTTAATTCTTGTTTTTGCTGTTACCAAGGACATGAAGACAACAAAGGCCCCTTTGAGGAGAATGATTATTTGAAGCTTATAAATTATTTTCACTTGAAGGGTTATAAAATTTACTAATATTCTCTAGTCAGGCGAAAATTGGATAGATCTTAGTAACAGAGGCACAAGCAACAATTCAACTCAGACTTTAACATCCATAATTTTAATATTTCATAAAAAGATGCTCAACTTCCGGTTCTTTACTTCACATGTCAGCACCACCATAACGGATTGAAAATCATGTTTGCAAGCAAGAAGCAAACTGCATACTTTCCCCTCTTTCTAATAGGACTAAGCAATTCTTATTCTCCAATCAAGAAGAAAAATCACTTTGTCCCTGAGATAAGCCAAAAATAACATGACCATCCTGTCTAAAAGTTGGTACCCCAAATAATAAAACCTTGAACATGTCCCATAAGCCTGGACTCCCTAAGGAAAACCATTTTATTTCTGATCGTTTGCTCTGGGTTGTCTGAAGATAAGTCATGACTTTGGGGACTACAGTAATCATATGTGAAAGTTGCTTTCAACCATGAACAATAGACTAGTGGACACTTGAGAACTCTGATAATATTATGGGGTATTTTCTTTCAAGTATTCATTGTATTTTTATTTGATGAGCCAGTCTTCTGAAGCCTGACACCGCTGCACTCTGAGCAAGTAAATATTTTTTTTCCTTTTCTAAATGTTGCTACCCCCAAGTCTGGAGTACATGTAACATCAAGCAAACAGACAATTACTCTTTACTATTTCAACCCAAGACTATATAATCCATACTCTGAGCTGGGGCAGCTGTGGGACCTGATCAAATGTCAATTTTATTTTTTTCTTCCGTTGCTCCTTAAAATGCATTCAGCGGATTCATTCTCCCTGTCCTCAGATGAACACTTGAGTAGATCCTTGGGTAGACCTTTCTGCTTAAGCAACCACTTCAAAGTCCCAAAAGAATTCAAGTGTGCAGTCTGGAAATAAAAGAAACTCCAACCTGGTTATAACATTAAATTTCCTGCCCTATGCCAGCTTGTCCTTCTGAAAGCTGGTCTCTGCAGGCATTAGGGGAATGTTGATCTCTTTTCTTTTTCTCTACTTTATGTCTCACTGCTGGCCAGTTTCTCACCCCGCCAAGATCAAAGTAGGGGGCCAGGACTATATTAATGGTCTTCACACATTCTCTTTATGGGTGCTTTAGTGATACTCACTGTCCTTCAGCTGACTCCTCACTCTTACATTAGCCTCTGGGTTTCTGGAAACTCTAGCTGCTGGGGTATCCTCACTCTTGGGATGAATTTATAGTGACTCCAGGCCAGCCCTCTTTCCCACAGGTCTCACTTGGCCTCACAGGAAGTCATATGATATCTTACGCCCAAACAAACCCTCAGAAGCCCCGAGAGTTTCATGAGCCCCAAAAGCAAAAAACGCAATGTACAGGTCAACTAGTGGTTCCTCAAAAGTCCCCCTTGGTGGATTTGGGATGAAGGAAATGATCTTTCTGACAAAATCTCTTTAATAAAGCCTCCTCACTTAATCCTCATATTCTTGAAGCGGCCAGTGGGATTTATTATGGAAAAGTTCTCAAATATATACACTAAAATTTCTTGGTGGTCTAGCACTATCTTTTGGAATTTCACATAATTTGAATGGGTGGCTCAGTCAAAACTTTACTTCAGCACCCTATTTACAGACCCACACATACAAATGTTTAGGGTAGGCTATAATCTCCAATTATTTTTAAAGTTCATTTGACTTTTATGTATCTAGAAAAGTTGAGGAATTTGAGCATTGAAAGGGGCAGAGACATAAAAGTCAAAACTCTCTCACTGGAGGGGAATACTTTCCCAGCCCTGACAGAAAGTCACCCCAAATTGGCTTAATCTGAGACTGGGAACACACCTACACCCTCTTCCTCAGATATCTGAGGACTGGTCTCATAACTGGCCAAGGCTCCTATCTGCCAGGCTACACACTTGCCGTTCCTCACGTGGCCTAGTCTTCAGACCTCATCATCCAGGCCACTTTGCTCCGGATGCTGCAAAGTTAGTTTCTGTCCTGAATTAAAGTGCCACCAGAAGGGGACGCTGTGTGGAGGGAACCTAGGCTCCCATGATCCAGTCACCACAGGTTTGAGGTAGATGGTAGTAGTTAAGGGCCCAGGTTCTAATCCCAGATCTACTGTTTACTTGCTATGTAATCTTAAACAAATTACTTAGTTCTTCTGTGCTTCACACTTCTTATCTGTCACATGAGAATGGTGATAATTGTATTTCCTGCTTCATGAGGTTGTGATAGGGATTGAGATAAAATTGTGAAACACTCATAAGTATGCTTGGCACATACTAAGCTCCATACTAATGGCTGTTAAATTAAAAAAAAAAAAAAAAAGGCTTGTCGTTGTCAGTGCAACCCAAGTATGCAACTGAGTAGCAACTTCACATTATAGTCCATTCAGGGCTTGGTGAGCCACTGAAATACCTGGGTATTTTTCTTTCTTTTACATGAATTGCTGCTCAGTGGGGCAACTCCCTGTTTTACTTTTTAAGTTGACTGTGAACCTAAATGCAGGACTAGAACTTCAGCCTTCTAGTATTATCTCTTGCCCAGATATAAAATGTGTCTCATGAAATATCTTCCCAGATTTGTACTTGCCACAGCTCTGAGAAATGTCCCCTCTATGTCTTTCTCCAGATAAGTAATACCAAGGAGGTGCAGGGACAGGGACAGAGCCTTGTTGTGCATTCTCTGTTCCCCTACTTTATCCTTAGGGATAGTATGAGACTTTACAAAACACTTCTGCAAAGGCAGGACACACTTTGGGCCATCCATAATGGGGAGCGGGGACCAGTGACTAAACTATTTGTATGTCCCTAGCTTTGGGAAGCCCCATTTGTAAAATGTAAATAGCAACAGCCACCTAGCTGTGAGAAGTAAACGAGACTGCGCACTAGGATGTACCATGGCAAGTCACTGCCACACTGAAAACATTAAAAGGTAAAAAATAAACATTCTCCAGAAGAGATCACATATTAGTCCACAAAGTCAGTCTCAACAAATACAAGATTGAAGTCATATCATGCACCTTTCTGACCACAACACTATGAAACTAGAAGTCAACCACAGAAAAAAAAAAATCTAGAAAGACCAAAAAATGGTTGTTAAATAACATTCTACCAAACAATAAATGAGTCGACCAGGAAATAAAAGAAGAAATATATAGCAATACAGGCCTCCCTTATGAGCAAGAAAAGTCTCAAATAAAAACCTAAGCTTACACCTACAGGAGATAGAAAATTAACAACAAATGAAGCCTAAAGCCACTAGAAGGAAGGAAATAATAAAGATTAAAGCAGAAATAAATGGTATAAAGACTAAGAAACAAAACAAAACAAAACAAAACCACCACCACCACAACAAAACAATAGAACAAATCAATTAAACCAGGAGCTGGTTCTTTGAAAACAACAACAACAACAACAACAAAATTGATAAACATCTATCCAGACTTACCAAGGAAAAATGAAAAAAACCCTCAAATAAATAAAACCACAAGTAAGAGAGAAAAAAATAATATCCAACACCACAGAAATACAAACAATTATAAGAGAATACTATGAAAACTATATGCCAACAAACTGGACAACCTAGAGGAAATGGACAATTTCCTAAAAATATACAAACTAACGAAACTGAACAGGAAGAAATAGAAAATTTGGACAGATTGATAAAAAAAACTCCCAACAAACAACAGTCCAGGACCACATAGCTTTATAGCTGAATTCTACCCCACATTTAAAGAAGAGTTAATACCTGTTCTTCTCAAACTATTCCATAAACCAGAAAAGGAAAGAAAACCTCCAAAATCATTTTATGAAGTCAACATTACCCTGATACCAAAGCCTGATAAAGAAAACACACAAAAAGAGAACTATAGGCCAATATTTCTGATGAACATAGATACAAAAGTCCTCAATAAAATACTAGCAAACCAAATCCAACAGTACCTTAAAAAAATAATTCACCCCAATCAACTTGGATTTATTCCTGGGTTGCAAGGGTGGTTCATATTTGCAAATAACCAATGTGATACATCATATTAATAAAAGAAAGGATAAGAACTATATGATTATTTCAATAGATGTAGAAAAGCCCTTGACAAAATACAACATCCATTCATGATAAAAACTCTCACCACAGATTTAGAGGAAGCATACTTCAATAAAATAAAGGCCATATATAGCTAATATCATCCTAAATGAGGAAAAGGTGAGAGCTTTCCCTCTAAGATCAGGAACAAGACAGGGATGTCCACTTTCTCCACTTTTATTCAATATACTACTGGAAGTCCACCACAGCAATCAGACAACAAAAATAAATAAAAGGCATCTAAGTCAGCAAGGAAGAGGTAAAATTTGCACTCTTTGCAGATCACATGATACTATATAAAGAAAACCTGAAGACTCCACAAAAAAAAAACTACTAGAACTGATTAATGAATTCAATAAAGTTGCAAGATACAAAAGCAAGTACAGGAATATGTTGCATTTATATACACTAATAATGAAGCAGCAGAAAAAGAAATTAAGAAAGCCATCCCATTTATGACTGCACCAAAAACAATAAGATACCTAGGAATAAACCTAACCAAAGAGGTGCAAGACCATACTCTGAAAACTATAAAACACGATGAAAGAAATTAAAGATGACAAAAGAAACGAAGAGACATTCCTTGCTATGGATTGGAAGAACCAACATTGTTAAAATGTCTACACTACCCAAAACAATCTATACATTTAAGGCAATCCCTATCAAAATACCAACAGCATTTTTCAAAGAACTAGAATAAAAATCCTAAAAATTGTATGGAACCACAGATCTCAAATAGCCAAAGCAATCTTGAAAAAGAAATGCAAATCTGGAGGCATCACACTTCTAGACTTAAATTATATTACAAAGCCATTCTAATCAAAACAGATGGTACTGAAACAAAAATAGACACATAGATCAATAGAACAGAATAGAAATCCCAGAAATGAATCCATAATTATATGATCAATTAATCTTCAACAAAGCAGGAAAGAGTATCCAATGGAAAAAAGACAGGCTCTTCAACAAATGGTGTTGGGAAAATTGGACAGAGACATGCAGAAGAATGAACCTGGCCTATTCTCTTTCACCATATACAAAAATAAACTCAAAATGAATTAAAGACTAAATGTGAGACCTGAAACCATAAAATCATTGAAGAAATCACAGACAGTCATTTCTCTGACATTGGCTGTAGTAACTTTTTCTAGATAAGTCTCCTGAGGCAAGGGAAACAATACCAAAAATGAACTATTGGGACTATGTCAAAAGAAAAGGCTTCTGCACAGCAAAGGAAACAATCAACAAAAGTAAAAGGCAACCTACAGAATGGGAAAAGATATTTGCAAATGACATATCCAATAAAGAATTAGTACCCAAAATATATGAAGAACTTACAAAACTCAACACCCAAACAACAAATAATCCAATTTAAAAATGGGCAGAAGACATGAATAGATATTTTTGCAAAGAAGACACACACATGGCCAACAGACACATGAAAAGATGTTCAACATCACTGATCATCAGGGACATGCAAATCAAAACTACAATGAGATACCACCTCACACCTGTCAGAATGACTAAAATCAACATCACAAGAAACAAGCCAGGTTTTGCAGAGGATGTGGGCATAGAGGAGTCCTCTTGTACTATTGGTGGGAATGCAAACTGGTGCAGCCACTCTGGAAAACAGTATGGAGTTCCCTCAAGAAGTTAAAAAGAGAACTACCCTACAATCTAGCAATTTTCACTACTACTATAAAATTTCATTTTGTCCAATGAATGCAAAAATCCTAATTCAAAAGGGATACATGAACCCCAATGTTTATAGCAGCATTATCTACAATAGCCAAATTATGGAGCCCAAGTGTCCATTGATTGATGGATGGATAAAGAAGATGTAGTATATAAACACAATGGAATATTACTCAGCCATAAAAAAGAATGAAATCTTGCCATTTTCAATGACGTGGATGGAACTAGAGTATTAGGCTAAGCAAAATAAGTCAATCAGGGAAAGAAAAATACCATATAATTTCACTCATGTGTAGAATGTAAGAAGCAAAACAAATGAGCAAAGGGGGAAAAAGAGAACCAAATCAAGAAACAGACTCTTAACTATAGAGAACTAATGGTTACCAGAAGAGAGACAGGTGGGGGGAATGGGTGAAATAGGTGATGGGGATTGAGGAAGGCACTTGTGATGAGCACCAGGTGTTGTATGGACATGTTGAATCATTATATTGTACACCTGAAACTAATGTTACACTGTATGTTAACTAGCTGGAATTTAAATAAAAACTCTAAANACTAGAGAGTATTAGGCTAAGCAAAATAAGTCAATCAGGGAAAGAAAAATACCATATAATTTCACTCATGTGTAGAATGTAAGAAGCAAAACAAATGAGCAAAGGGGGAAAAAGAGAACCAAATCAAGAAACAGACTCTTAACTATAGAGAACTAATGGTTACCAGAAGAGAGACAGGTGGGGGGAATGGGTGAAATAGGTGATGGGGATTGAGGAAGGCACTTGTGATGAGCACCAGGTGTTGTATGGACATGTTGAATCATTATATTGTACACCTGAAACTAATGTTACACTGTATGTTAACTAGCTGGAATTTAAATAAAAACTCTAAAAAAATAAATGAAAGTTCAAAAATAAAGGATTCATAGAGGAATTCTGATTGGCATGATATCAGGCCTAGAGAATTGGGGAAGATGAAGGCTACATTTTCCAAAATGTGCAGATGATATAATTTGCAAAGCAAAACCCCACCAGGAGTGGAGTGGGGGCAGCCAGGGATAGGTATGTACACCTCTGCTGAGGCAGCAGGATGAACACAGAATAATATACATACACAGTTCACAAAACAATATTCCCCCTTGCACATACAATGCACTTGATGCTTTCTCTTCTATTTAATTTCATGTTCTAAAAAATTGCTGATGGTGGGGCGCCTGGGTGGCTCAGTTGGTTAAGCATCCAACTCTTGATTTGGGCTCAGGTCATGATCTCACGTTTCATGGGATTGAGTCCCCTGTCAGGCTCCGTGCTGAGGGCACAGAGCCTGCTTAGGACTTTCTTTCTCCCCCATTCTCTCTCCCTCTCTCTCAAATAAATAAATTAAATAAACTTTTTTTAAATAATTTATTTATTTCTGAAAGAGAGAGAGAGAGGCAGCGTGAGCAGGGGAGGGTCAGAGAGAGAGGGAGATACAGACTCTGAAGCAGGCTCCAGGCTCTGAGCTGTCAGCACAGAGCCCGACGCGGGGCTCGAACCCACAAACTGTGAGGTCATGACCTGAGCTGAAGTTGGACGCTTAACCGACTGAGCCACCCAGGCGCCCCTAAAATAAACTTAAAAAAAAATGTTAATGCAACTCACTACATTCATATCATTACCCTATATGAGTTATAACCCACATTTGAAAAACAACGGGATATGGCATGCCCCCATCTACAACCAGGTAAGTCTCTAGAAAAAAGAAATAGTTTGGCATAAATTGTCTTTGCAAATCCTTTCCTAGGTAGTCTTGAGCTTTCTCCCTTAAAAATTTGTTATGGAATGCTGCCAGGATTCAATGTACCCCTCTTTCAAAAAGTCTGGTTGGGGTTCTCCTCTACCAAGCCAGCTTAAGGGTGATTGTGAATGCTTTCACTGCTCTAGGATGCCTGTCATTTGGGCCTTGAGCAATCCAGCCCAGTCTTAGGTTTCAAGATCTCTTAAACGGGTCTCACTTATTTGCTCCCAGAAAGAAGTAAACTGGGAGCAACTCGAGCAACTCTGCCTTCTGCACCTGCTGATGCCCTGTCGTCTTCCATGAACATTGGATGTTCAGAGCATAACCCCTTGAGGTGGGCATTCCAGCCCATGGTGGCCTCTCCCACCCTGAACCCAGGCCACTTGCCTGCCTGTGTTCTTGGTAAGGCACCTCTTGCTATGTACCTAAGGGGCGCTAGTCTCACAGTCCTAGTTTCCAGACCTCTACTGCCACTACTAACTGGAGGATTCGGTTGGAAAACTTGTATCTCAACCTAAGTATTTTTCACGGGCAAACTGGAAATACTATCATGTACCTTTGGGGTTTTCATGAGGATTTATAGATGGAAGTTAGCTTGGACAATATCCCCCAAACCCCCTTTGCTTTCAGGACACCATTAAATGTTTCCTTTTGTCATGAGATTAAATCCAGAGCAAAAGCTGGGATTCCTCCAGACTTCTAAACTGCTTAGGAACCACAAAGCCTCCAAACAACTTTTCAATGAGACAACCTTTTGTCTTCCTCAATTAATTATGCAGCAAGGACGCAAAAGGAAGAAAAATGAAACCGGCGTGTCCCTCTCATCAGTAAAATGACCTGCCGGCGGGCTCCGTAGCGCAAACAAAATGAATTAACGGTCAAGCCAGGGTTGATGCCGAGAACCCTGCCCACTGCCGGCGTGCACCCCGGGCCAGCGGACAGTGCGTTTCCCCTGGATGCGTAGGGTCCCCCGCGCCCACAAGGCTCTTCGTTGTAGGGCACAGAGGTGGCAGGCAGACCAGGGCGTGGAAAGTTTTCTCACGGGCGGGAGAAGGTGTTCCACGGCCTTCGCAGCGGAGCGGAACCCAAGCCGAAGCCCCAGCCCCGAACGCCACCGCTCCCAGCCTTTTCGGACGGGACGCTCCCATCAGCGGCTGCGAGGAAGGTTTTAAACTTGGGTGTTCTCCTCGGGGTCTCACTCTTCTCCTGCGCACCCTCAAGCCCCAGTTTTCCCCTTCCCACTCCCATCCTCCCAAACATCCCCCAACTAAAATCCACCCCCAAACGCCACGGAGCCCGACTGCCTGCCGTCTCTCGAGCCTCCGGCACCCAGTGCCTCGGCTCTGCGCGGCCCTGGGAGCCCCGTCCCGCCCGCGGTTACCGGCTGGCGCTCCCCGGACCGCGGGCACCGCTCCTCCGAGGTGCGTGAGCTTCGCCACCGTCGCCACCTCCTCCCGCGGCCCCGGGCTTGGAGAGTCGCTCTGGCGCGGCGGTGNGATGCCGAGGCCCGGAGGAGGCGAGCTTTGCCGAACCCTGCCCTTCGCTGTCTGGCTAAGAGCTTTCCGCCAAGAAAGGGGAAAGGGATCCGAGAATTCTTTACCCTCCCCAGCTCTGCACGGAGTCCCTCAGGCCGATTTTAACTAATGAGCTGGAGAGGGGCAGCAGGAACGAGATTTATGAGAAATCCTCAGCGTTGGATTCAAGTTCAGTGAGGCCGGGGTCCTCTAGCAGGAGCTACTAAAATTACCTCAATTTCAGTTCCTCCTCTTGCTTCCAGGTACGGGTGCCAACGGACAGCCTAAATGTCCCCCAAACGGGGCGTCAAAAGGATAGGACTGGACCGAGAGTGGTTTCAAGTTAACAGAGGTGGCTCACTCCTCCCTTCCAGTAAATCTTTACTGACTCCGTGTTCCATGCCAGACACTGATCTGGGCTCTGTGGATACTACCTCCTGGAGCTAGTATTCTAGTAAAGACACACTCAGTAAACATCAATAAGTAAAATGGGTAGTGTGCGCAATAGCAGTAAATGCGGCCGAGAAAGAAGAACTCGGGGAGGGGATAAAGAATGTTGATGGCTGTGGTCCGAGGCGGCCCCAACGTGAAGGTGGCTCTTGAGTATGTGAGCGATGAACCGTGGGAATCTACCCCAAAAACCAAGAGCACACTTTACACATTGCATGTTAGCCAATTTGACAATAAATTGTATTTTAAAATATTAAGAAAACAAAAAGAACTGAGATAAGAGAGCGAGTCCTGCTGGCATCTGGGAGAAAGCCCTTGCTGCATTCCTCGCACTGAGATGTTCTTTATTGTGGGAGGCACTTTCTTTACTGCTCACAGGCGCCCTATCAGGCAGTATTATTACCGTTTTACAAATGAGGAAACTGTAGTTTAGGGAGGTTAAATGAATTGTCTGAGGTCACAGATTATAGTAAATGGAGGAGCTTGCCTTCAAACTCAGGAAGACTGCTGCCCCAGAACCATGGTTTAACCAGAACCACAGGGCAGTGGGGAAAATGCAACATTAGCAGCACGCATGCAGGCTGGCGGAGGTGGGAGGTGGGATTCTGACATCTCTCAGTGTCAGAAAAAGATTCCTGATATCACTGACTTTTTTTTTAAAAAAAAAAAAAGCTAGTTCCATTATTACATGTCATATGAAACATCTTGCAAACCATCTTTACTGCTGTATGTATAATCTTCACTCTCATCCTCGAGCAGTTTAATTCTCAATGCCATAATCTGACCATCTGCGATGAGATTCATTAGTTCTTCCCTAACTTTGTGCACTGCTCCTGTTTATGCAGATGCAATCTATCGCCCATGCAGTGGAGCCTGCACGGCACTTCAGCTGGGCTGAGTGAGGACATCAGAGAGCAGAGCCGTGGAACCGAACTGCGGGCGCTGAGAGGCAACAGCGCAAGCCAGCCAGCCTCTGCTTTAGCAGTCAGAATCTGATGGCTGCTTTGGGGCAGCGTGCCAATGGCTCGTGAGGCAGAGAGCAGGGGCACATAGCACTAGGTGGCAAAGGCCACTGCTGCATCTAGTGAGAGCAACACTGTCAATAGGATGGTCGAGCTCCTGTTTCCCTCCTAGGTGTGTCTGCCCTCCCACGGCTGCATCCATTCCCTTCTCCTCTCCCCCAGTGCCAGCAACATCTTCCTACCTGTCCTTCGAGGTCCACCTTAAATGCCATTTATTTCCAGAAGCCTGAGGTAAATTCTTTCGCCCCATTCTGGAATCTGAAAACGGGGATTTAGGAGTTACTGCTCCAAGGTCATAATATGAATCATTGCCTGATCCAGGATTTAAATCCAGGACTGACTCCAAAGTGCATGCTCTTCACCACAGGCTCACGCTGCTCCTTCTTCAGTCATTCATCCAAGCATACATTCATTGAGCTTTCCATCAATATCTGTATTTACTGTCTCTGCTCTGCACTAGGCATTGTCAAAGTAGCGATGATTAAAATACAGTTCTTGGAGAATTGGATAAAGGTGGCCCAAATGTAGAAACTTCCAGTTATAAGATGAATAGGCTCTAGGGATGGAATGTACGACATGATGACTGTGCTGTCGAGTTCACAGAAACGTTGCCATGAGAGTAGATCCTAAGGGTTCTTATCACAAGGAAAATTTTTTTCTGCTTTTGCTTGTTCTTTTTATTGTATCCATAGGAGAGGATGGATGGTAACTAAACTTACTGCAGTAATCACTACAATACATGCGAGTCAAACCATCATGGTGGTTTATATATACAGTGATTATGCCATTACTTAACTTACACAGTGATGTATGACATTTACATCTCAATAAAACTGGAGAAACAAACAGAGTTGTTGCCCTCAAACCTGCTTGCAATATACTAGAAGGAACAAATTAGGAAATACTCAGACTTCAGTGTTATAAAGCTTATAAAAGAGATGCATAGAGGTCCTAAAGGGACACTGTTTTAGCTTTGATCATGACAATAAGGATTCACTGAGAAGATAGAATATAATTTTAATTTTGAAGGATATGGTTTGTTATAATGATAATGAAGAAAGCATATGGTAGACGAAGTAAAGAACATATGCAAAAATATGGAAGCATGGAAAAATAATGTACATTCCAGGAATGACTGAAGTGATTCGGAGGGGGGTGCAACATGGTGAGAACAGTACTGAGAAGAAGCTGGAAAGATAAGCACAGCCAAACCACAAGGGGTCCCTGGATCAGCTTCATGGAGTCCATTACGCTCCTAAAATGTACAAAATCACGGATGTCTATGAATATGAACTTTCCAGGGAAGAGGTTTAATAGCTTTAGTCAAATTATCAAAGGGTTTGACTGACCCAGGGCCAGGAAGTGGCCTGCTACCCAATCTACAGAACACAGGAAACCCCCAAGGGATTGCAATGTCAGGATCGGGGGTGGGCACAAGACTCATCCCACCAAATCACCTCCAAACATGGAGTGCACTGCCAGCTCTAGGCAAGGATGGCTGACCCCTGATCCTCCAGCACCTGCATTGAGATCTCCTCTGAGGGCAGAAGGAAGGCAGAACTGGGCAGCCAACATACCAGAAGGAGGAAGCTGACAGCTGAGAACATTTACCAGACAGTAGGACCACAGGGAACCAAGAGTGTAAACCATCGGTGCATTGCCGCACCAGACTTGTGTTCTTACCACACCTTCCTTATGGAAGTGCTAACCCCCAATACCTCAGAATATGACTGTATTTGGAGATACAGCCTTTAAAGAACTGATTAAGGTCAAATGAGGTCAAATGAATGGGCCTTAATCCTATCTGACTCGTGTCCTTATAAGAAGAAGAGGTTAACACAGAGACTTGTGTACACAAAAAGATCACCCTGGGGAGAGACACCAAGAGGGAGGCCTTAGAGGAAATTAACCCTGCTAGCACCTTGATCTTGGACTGTCAGTCTCCAAAACAATGAAACAATAAATTTCTGGTGTTTAAGCCATCAAGTCTGTGATATTTTGTTATAGCAGCCCTAGACAACTAATAGATTTTCAAAAGATAAATTCAAATTCAAAGATGAAAGTTTTAAGAAATTCAATATGGTTGGCCACAGAGCTTTAAGTCTCAAAGGGGGCCTTCTTAAGCATGGAATGCCATTCTGCTACACTGCCACATTCCCCTGAAGTCAGGTCTTAGAAATAAGGGAGAGACAATCTGCAGAAACTTGGGATCTGGGAGTGGAGAGATGTGGCTAAAGCAGTGGGAATGGATGAGACTGCCTCCCAGAAACACGAAGTGAAAAGAGAAGAGAAGAGAAAGAGTTAATATCATAAACACGGAACACAAACAAACCTGGAAGGAAGAGAGAGAAAGAGCAATCAGAGAAATAGGAGATGAACAAGAGAAGGTGGAGCCATATGGAGAAATGGGCATGTGTCAAAGGCCCAAGGTTAGGTGAACTAGAGAACTAGAGCCCATTGGTCTTTGCACAGAGGTCATGTGATGGAAACTGAGGTCAGATTACTGTTGGTTAAAGAGTAAGGATGGCGGGATTACAGGCGACTCTGCTAAAGTGGCTGGGGAGGGGCTGGCGGTGGGACTGCTGGGCACCTCTGTGCAGGCATCTGAAGGCCAAGGGGTCCAGGAGACTGATATCCAGCCCCACATTCTGTCACCTCCATCAGCCTTCAGGTCAATGGAAGGTCTTCTAGCAGAGGTACCAAATTGCCTAGTCTTGAATAACAAAGCTGGAGCTAGAGCTTTTCTTGTTTGTCTATCTATTCTTGGGGCCCCTTCTCTTGCTCCATGAGAACAGACACTGTTCTGTCCCCACCAGGGACTAGCTCCAGCACTTGGTACACAGGTAGCATAGTAACATATGCTGAATAAATTAATGGGATGCAGAGTCAAGTGACAAGTTGTTTGTTTTGGTCTGTCTTCATTTATTTGTTTCAGATGAAAAAGTCTTAAACATGCTTATAGATTGAAAGCAAGGGCCCAGAAGGAAGAGAGGAGTTGAGAAAGAATTGATAACATAAGATTCTAGAGAATAGAGTAAGAAAATAAATCAACATAAATACTAGAGGCAAACATTTTTTATCTGAATCATCCTTTGGGAAATTCATTTATTCATTGATGGTGACTACCTTGCTTTATCCTGGACCCTACCAGGGAACGCTTGGGTGACTTAGTTAAGCATTTGACTCTTGATTTCAGCTCAGGTCATGATCTCAGTTTGTGAGTTCAAGCCCCACATGGGGCTCCACACTGACAATGCAGTCTCTCCTCCTTTCCCAGTCCCAACCCCTGCTCAAGTTCATGCTCTCTCTCAAAATAAATAAACAAACTTAAAAAAATTATACCCTGGACCCTACTAGGGATGGAGAACTTCTAGGAAGGGGGAGTGAATACAAAAGAAAGTGAAAGAACTATTCCCTTCCAGCTATTCTGGATGACCCCATCTAGTTAAGAAATTTCTCATGGAAAAAGATAAACAATGATCAAACACAGCAAGGATGATCCCAAGTGTCTGAGTAATAAATAACGATTCAGAAACAGAATGAATAGAGAGAAAACCTGGATGCATTAGGAAAATCTACTGTACAGAAGGAGAGGAGATAGGGAAAAAGAAGCAGAGAAGAAATAAAGGAAGGTGGATTCTGACATGACCTCCTGGTAATGGGCTGGCTGGCAGCTTTCAGCATCTGGAAGGCGGGGGCTCAGTGTTGCCCCAGGGCCTGTGACAGCTCCATTTATTTTCCAGTGAACCAGGATCCATGCCAATGGGCCCAGCCAGGAAGTAGTAAAAATCCAGACCTGTCTCAGAGAACGACACATCCCTAATAGCTAATGTGTCTGGGTGAGGCAAATTTGGCAGGGTTTCAGAGAGTCCAATAACATGGCAAGGACGCCCTAAAGGAAATGATGAGAAGGAAAAATAGACATTGTTCTCATATACTGAAGTATTATAACAGTTAACTCTCTGACTTGTTTTCTTCAAAGAATAGGGTAATCCATCATCTACCCATATCAAAGCCAAAATCACACACACAACGCATACACAGACAGAGGTACTCCACCATGCAACGTTCTCCAAGGGAGCAGCAAGTACAGCTCACTTCAATGACATAGTTGTTCAATTAAATTTCAGAAAAGAGATAGAATGGTGNATAGACATTGTTCTCATATACTGAAGTATATAACAGTTAACTCTCTGACTTGATTGTTTTCTTCAAAGAATAGGGTAATCCATCATCTACCCATATCAAAGCCAAAATCACACACACAACGCATACACAGACAGAGGTACTCCGCCATGCAACGTTCTCCAAGGGAGCAGCAAGTACAGCTCACTTCAATGACATAGTTGTTCAATTAAATTTCAGAAAAGAGATAGAATGGTGAGTGTTTAGAAATCCTGAGGCTTCTAAGATGTGAGCAGTTCAGGCTGCCGTTGGTCATGTTCTAATCATGAATCTCTCCCAAGTCATTAATAGCGATAGCTCTCCACCTAATTTCCTAGATGATTCGAGAATTGTCATCTTTTTCTTATTCTGCATAAACTGTATCTCATTGCCATCTCTTGGCTCTATACTGTTGTCCTTTTTAAATTAGTACAATTAGTCCTGAGCATATGTAAACTGCTCTCCCTTGCCAACTGTTTCCTTTTATTCCATGGAGCAAGGACA
This sequence comes from Crocuta crocuta, assembly GCF_008692635.1. Lineage (NCBI taxonomy): Eukaryota > Metazoa > Chordata > Mammalia > Carnivora > Hyaenidae > Crocuta > Crocuta crocuta. The sequence continues at coordinate 6,175,006 of NW_027551567.1, forward strand.
CCAGGGCACGCCATACGCCTGCATGTGCACAAACAGGGCCCCTCCTCATGGTATTCTTCCCATTCCTTCCCTTCCAGTGCTAGCACATTTGCTTGGAGCCTTCCTCTTGCTGCCTATTGTTCCTCTGGAACTACACAGACTTCCGCCTGCGGAGTGTGGGACCAAGCAGACAAAACATCTAATGTATTTTCGTTCATGTTTGGCACTCAGTCAGGAAGATGGAGCTCCGAGCCTCTCTGAAATGTCAACCTGCATACATTCTACACCACCAGAGAGAGACACTGTGCACCAGGGAGAGAGCGTAGCCTCGTGGTGGTGACTTGTAGCCTCAGGCTCTAATACTCCCATATTTCTTTTTCTCAAAATCAAATTGTGCATTTTGGAGTGAATTCCTGGTGGCTTCTTATGTGTTTACTATCACAGTAATGGCAAAGCTTCAGTTTATTGGCTCTGGGCTCACTGACTCACGGACAACAAATGGAAAAAAAGAGGCTAGTTTGTTCTGGCTCCTTGCTTCCTATTATTCCTTAAATTATGTCACAGCCAGTATTAGGGATGCAGAAATTATCCCAGAATGGAAAACCATATCTCTAGCTCTGGTATTGGAGATTGTAGCCACGTGCACGTCCCGCATAGCCATGGCTCAATGCAGGAAGGTAGGTGAGGCAAGAAGAGACCTTGCAGCCCTGCATGGCTTCACCTTCCCACGGAGTCTATCTTTCCCCCACTTTTCTCTTTCTGATCCCTTTGCCTCAGGGGACTATTGCACTCATCATCTTTACATGAAAGATTTCCTTCTCTGGTTTTAGCTTATGACCAAGCCCGTATATCCCCGCCATTACAGAACATAAACTGACCCACGTGCAGTCCCTAAAATCCCACCTGCTTTCATGGCAGCCCGCCACCACCTGCCTTCACTGAATTCCTGCAGACGAATTACTGCTGGTCTAGAACCTGTCCAGTATATTCCACACCCTCCTTGTTTCTCCCTCATCTCCCAGGCGCATCAGACAGTCAGACCCTTGGGGACTTCCCTGGGGCCAGTTGCCTCTACTTCTCGGCCACTGTCTTGTCACCCTCGGTCACCTTTCCCTCAGCCTTCTTTAACAACTCACATACACACACACATGCACACAATTTCAATCCACTGCAATTTTAGAATTATTTTAGAATAGAAGCCAATAACACTCAGCACTACCCCATGCTTTACCAAGTGCTTTGCAGACATAACATTTAGCTCTTACAATAATCCTATGAAATAGCTGCTGTTATCATAGTAAACACTCTTCCCCTTTTACAGTTGAGGAAACTAAGACTTAACTAGGATAGAAATATGCCCCTAGGTGATGAATGCATTCAGCATACTTCTGCCTCTCCTCAAATTCTCTCTGATACTATTCTTGATATTTCTGATTCTACCAAAAGGCATGTCTCTATTTGTAGAAAGTGACTCAATGTGAAGAAGGTGTGTAATAATGAGGAGGAACAGAAGGAAGATGTGTGTGTGTGTGTGTGTGTGCACTCACACGCATGTGCATACATGTATCTAGGTATGTGTATTTGTGTATAAAATCACAAACAACTGTTAAAATAAATGTAAAAACATTTGCATTTTATTATTTTTAAAGTAGTATCAGCACTTTATGGAAAGCTGAAAAAGAGAAAAGAAAATTATCTATAACTTCACCACCATAAAACTACCAATTTTAGCTTTTTTGCATTTTAGACTGTTGTAAAACATGGCTATTTACATAATAATCAAATGATATCTATAAATGTGTGTGCATGTGTGTGCATATGTATATTTCACTTAATCCTATTATGTTTTAAGCATTTCCATGTTATTGTATAATTTTTGTAAGCATCAACTTTACTAGCTGTAATAGTTCATTGAGTATGTGCCATAATTCATTCAACTACCTCATAATTGATAGACACTCATATAGATACCAGGTTTTTTCTACTATAAGTTTTGCTGCAATATTTGTCTTTATCTTCTATAATGGCAGAGATGACAAAAGTCACAGCACTTATCCCTTCTGAAACTTAATATTCATTTTACATTTGCAGAAATTTTTTCAGACGCATACCCACACGTGGTGCCAACTGTGGCCGCCTTTGCAAGAGCCCACTGTGGGTAACAGAAGATGGATACTAGTAAAGGGTTTTGTTTTGTCTTTATTTATAAACTAAATTTCTACTTATCCTGTTAAGAAGAAATGTAGTGATTAAGCACCCTGCGTTTATAAATGAGAAACCACTCAGTTTAGCCTGGACATGGAAAATCTGAGGGCAGGGAGAGGTGAGGACAGTCTTTAAGTATTTGGAGGTGAAGGAATTGGGGAGACCTGGGTCTGTGGCCTCAGGCGGAGGCCGGTTTTAGCTGAGTGGAGAACTTCTGCCATGTGGCCCGGAGGCAGCCCCCTAGTGCCTGAGATCTGGAACAGGCTGTGCCGAGTCCGGGAACTCAGGGAGCCCTGCAAGGCTGGACTGGATGCTCTTTGAGATCTTTTCCAGCCCTGAGGGGTGGTCACTGTTAGAAATTACACAAAATGACTTTTTTCCTTTTGTAAAATGGAAAATAATCAATTAACATAAATTTGAATTGCTTAAAATGAAAATGTGTTTTTTATAATGGTGTGCATTCTGCATACACTACGATTCAGGTATTGTTTTATTTTATTTTAAGTTTTATTTATTTATTGTGAGAGAGAGAGATAGAGGAAAGAGAGAGAGAAAGAAAGAGAGGGAAGGGCAGAGATAGAGGGGGAGAGAGAGAGAATCCCAGGCAGGCTCTGCACCGTTAGCACAGAACTCATGAACTGTGAGATCATGACCTGAGTAGAAGTCAGACGCTTAATGGACTGAGCCACTCAGGTGCCCCCGTTTTATTTTTTCATGTTTATTTATTTATTTGGAGGTGGAAGGAGAGAGAGAGAGAGAGGGACAGAGAGAGAATACCAAGTAGGCTCTGCGCTGTCAGCACAGAGCCCCACGCAGCGCTTTATCTCAAGAACTATGAAATCATGACCTGAGCTGAAATCAAAAGTCAGCCACTTAACTGACTGAGCCTCTCAGGCGCCCCTCAGGCATTGTTTTAAATGTTGGAGATAAGAGCGAGCAAAACAGACCAAACTTTGTGCCTTACAAATACCTTCAAAATGTTTCTGCATGTATTTTCTTATTTGACCTCATGATAACTGGGTGAAGTGAGTGGAGCAAGGATTCTCCCTGCTACGCACAAGGAAGCTAAGGCTTAGAGAGAGTCAGTGACTTGCCCAGAAACACATGTGGGAGAAGAATGAAAACCGGCCCTCTGAGCTCCTGCCCCAGTGCTCCAAGCACTGCCCTGTCACTGCGAGCAGAGAGGAGCTCGTTCTCCTTCATTCCCACCTCAGACTCCGAGAGTAGGCAACACATCTCCAATTCCCTAAAATTATTGCATTTTTAATGTAGCAAAGAGATTAGACCTCGGAAGCAGTGTTCATTACAAGCCTAATATACTTTAATTTCTAAGCTATGAGGTTCGCAAAGACTGATGTTGTATCTTGCTCATTTTTGAAACTCAATGCCTGATGCATAGCATGTGCTTTATCAGTGTTTGTTAGTAGATAACCACAACTCTCAAGTATCAAGTGCTATTCTTTTTTTTTTTTTTAAGATTTGTTTATTTATTTATTTAAGTAATCTCTACACCCAACATGGGGCTGGAACTCACAAGCCAGAGATCAAGAGCTGTATGCTCCTATAATTGTGCTAGCCAGGCACCTTAGCTGCTGTTTGTTTGTTGTGCTTTTAAAGTATGCTCTTCTTGGGGCTCTTGGGTGGCTGAGTCAGTTAGGCGTTGGACTCTTGATACCCGCTCAGGTCATGATATCACGGTTTTTGGGATTGAGCCCCACATCTGGGCTCTGAGCTGGCAGAGCATAACTTGGGATTCTCTCCCTCTCTCTCTCTGCTCCTCCCCCACTTGCTCTCTCTCTAGCTCTCTCTCTCACAAAATAAATAAACATTAAAAATTTAGAAAAACTAAGTATGGTCTTCTTATGAAATTATAGTACTTCAAAATGGAGTTATTACATTTCATAGGACTTCAAAGAAACTAGAAAGGTAAGATACAGAGCTGTGCATCGATTATAGAAATACTTGGTTAAGACTGCTGTCTTGGAGAAACACGGGTCTGACTTAATCTTCATTTTAAAGCATTGGTTGGTTACTTTGAGAGTTGCATGATTTTTAGTGCATTTCAGTATGTTCTGTTTAATTAAATTCTGGCCGTTAGTTTTCCAGTACTTTAAATTCATCATTATAATCACTGGATTGTATTGACCTAGAAGTAGAGTCATCTTGTGCCGTCGCAGACTTTCTCTGCCCTTGGAAGCTAAGAAAAATAAACACATCTTTCCATGGCAGGTTTCCAGCAGCTCTCTGTTAAGAGGGGAAAGTTAATGAAAAGGTAGCACCATACACACTCTTCAAGTTCTCATTAATTGAAGACAAAGCCATATTAGACCTAACGTAGAAAAGGATAAGCACACACATAATATACACATAAATATACAAAATATATATATATACATATATACACATAAATAACAAAAATATAACATGTGTATTTATAAGTATACATACAGGCACACCTCAGAGATATTGCGAGTACAGTTCCAGACCACTGTCATAAAGCAAATATCGCAAAAAAGTGAGTCAAATTAACTTCTTTGGTTTTCCAAAGCACATAAAAATTATGTTCACCTTATATAATAGTCTATTAAGTGTGCTATAGCATTATGTCTAAAAAATAATGTACATACATTGATTTTAAAAATACATTTTTCCTGAAAATGGCTAACCATCATCTGAGCTTTCAGCAAATTGTAAGCTTTTTGCTGGTGGAGGGTCTTGCCTCAGCGTTGGCGGCTGCGGACTGATCAGCATGGTGGTTGCTGAAGGTGGGGATGGCTGTGGCAATTTCTTAAAGTAAGACAACAGTGAAGTGGGCTGCACTGACTGACTTTTTCTTTCATGAATGATTTCTCTATAACATGCAATGATGTCTGATAGCATTTTGCCCACAGTAGAACATCTTTCAAAATTGGAGTTGATCCTCTAAAACCCTGCTGCTGCTTTATCGACGAAGTTTATATTACATTTTAAATCCTTTGTTGTCTTTTCAACAATCTTCACAGCATCTTCACCAGGAGGAGTTTCCATCTCAATAAACCACTTTCTTTGCTCATTCATGAGAAGCAACTCCTCATCCATTTGAATGTGATCAGGAGATTGCAGCAATTCAGTCACACATTCAGGCTTGATGTTTAATTCTAGTTCTCTTCCTATTTCCACCACCTCTATAGTTACTTCCTCCGCTGGTGCCTGGATCCCCTCAAAGTCATCCATGAGGGTTGGAATCAATGTCTTCCAAACTCCTGTTAATCATATTGATAATTTGATCTCTTCCAAGAAATCATAAATATTCTTAATGGAATCTGGAATGGTGAATATTTTCCAGCAGATTTTCACTTGTCTATGCCTAGATGCACCAGAAGAATCACTGTCTATGACATCTACAGCTTGATGAAATGTATTTCTTAAATAGATGACTTGAAAGTCAAAATTACTCCTTGATTTCTGGGCTGAAGAATGGATACTGTATTAGCAGGCTTGAAAACAACATGAACCTTGTCATACATCTCCTTCAGAACTCTTGCATGACCAGCTACATTGTCAATGAACAGTAATGTTTGGAAAGGAATCTTTATTTTGAGCAGTAGGTCTCAACAGTGAGCTTAAAATACTCAGTAAACCATGTTGTAAGGAAATGTGCCGTCATCTAGGCTTTGTTTTTCCATTTATAGAACACAGGCAGAGTAAAGTTAGTATAATTCTTAAGAACCCTAGAATTTTTCAGAATTGGCTTCAATGATCATTAGCTTCAACTTGAAATCACCAGTTGCATTAGCCCCTAAGAAGAGAATCAGCCTGTCTTTTGAAACTTTGAAGTCAGGGATTGACTTTTCTCTTCTCTAGCTATTAAAGTCCTAGATGGTATTTTCTTCCGATAGAAGACTGTTTAGTCTACACTGAAAATCTGTTGTTTCGTGTAGCCACCTTCATTAATTATCTTAGATCTTTGGGATAACTTGCTGCAGCTTCTACATCAGCATCTGCTCCTTTCACTTTGATGTTATGGAGATGGCTTCTTTCCTTAAACCTCATGAACCAACTTCTGCTAGCTTCAGACTTTCCTTCTGCAGCATCCTCACCTCTCTCAGCTTTCATGGAACTGAAGAGAATTAAGGTCTTGCTCTAGATTGGGCTTCAGGTCAAGAGAATGGCTGGTTTCATCTTCTATCCAGACCACTAAAAGTTTCTTCATATCAGCGATAAGGCTGTTTTGCCTTCTTATCATTGGTGTTTTCACTGAAAAAGGACTGAATTTCCTTCAAGAAATGTTTCCTTTGCATTCAAAACTTGGCTAACTCATACATGAGACACTGCTTTTGGCCTAATTTGACTTCTGACATGTCTTCCTCAGTAAGCATCATTACTTCTCGCTTTTGATTGAAAGTGAAGACTTGCAACTCTTCTTTTCTTTGAACACTCAGAGAGCACTGAATCATTAATTGGCCTAATTTAAATATTGTTGAAATTTCAAGAAATAGGGAGGCCAAAGGAGAGGGAGAGAGATGGTTGGTGAAGCAATCAGAACATATACAACAGTTACTGATGAAGCTCACCATCTTACACAGGCATGGTTTGTGGCGGCCCAAAGCAATTACAAGAGCAATGTCAAATATCACTGATCACATCACCATAACAAATATAATAATAATTAAAAGTTTAAAGCATTTTAAGAATTTTAAAAGTGTAATGTAGAGACACAAAGTGAGCAAACGCCATTGGAAAAATTGTGCCCATACTTTGCTCCACACAGGGTTTCCACAAACCTTCCATTTGTACAAAATATATCTGTGAAGTGCAATAAAGTGAAGCATAAAAAAATTAACATGAGAGAAGGGGAATATTCAATGGAAAATAAAGGGCATCAGGTGAAAATAATTGAAATTTTCAGGTAGATGGGAAAACCCACAAATGCTCAGTCCTGAAGACAGCTTTAAACTCATGGGTGTCTGTGCACTGGCAAAACAATTGTTCACTCTTGATCATTTGTGGGAGAAAATTTTTTTTTATTTTTTTATTTTTTATTTATTTTTTACAAATAGTTTATTGTCAAATTAGTTTCCACATAACACTCAGTGCTCATCCCCTAAGTGTCCTCCTCTATGCCCATCCCCCCCTCCCCCCACATCCATCAGTCCTCAGTTTTTGTCAGCATTCAAGAGTCTCTCATGGTTTGCCTCTCTCCCTTTCCCCCACCATTTCCGCCCTTCTTCTCCCCCTTGTTCCTCCGTCAAGTTCCTCCTAATCCTCCTATACGTGCAAACATATGATATTTGTCCTTCTCTGCCTGACTTATTTCGCTCAGCATAACACCCTCAAGGTCCATCCATGTTGCTACACGTGGCCAGATTTCATTGTTTCTCATTGCCATGTAGTATTCCATGGTATAGATAAACCACATCTTCTTGATCCATTTGTCCATTGATGGACACTTAGGCTCTTTCCATGTTTTAGCTATTGTGGAGAGTGCTGCTATGAACATTGGGGTACATGTGCTCCTATGCCTCAGCATTTCTGTATCCCTTGGGTAAATTCCTAGCAGTGCTATTGCTGGGTCATAGGGGAGTTCTATTGTTAGTTTCCTGAGGAACCTCCACACTGTTTTCCAGAGGGGCTGTACCAGTTTGCATTCCCACCAACAGTGTAGGAGGCTGCCCGTTTCTTGTGGGAGAAAATTTAAATCAATTATTGAAATAAGGTTATTTGGTGGGATCCAAGCTATCAAGGAGAGTCACAGTAACAGTCAATGAGAACAGTGGTCAGAGTTAAAGAGAACTCGATTCAAATTTCTGATCTGCATCAACTTGTTCTGTGTCTGTTTTCTCATCTGCAGAGTATGGATAAACACTCTCTCCAGGATTGTTGCAACTAGAATGAGGTCACTTACGTAAAGAGCTTACAACAGGGTTTGTCACAGAGTAAATGCTCATTGGAGGGCAGTACCGTTGTTCTTGGTTATGCATGATACAGCAGTCACGTGGCCACAGTATCCACTTTGTAGAGAGAGATGAGATTTTGAGTCTGGACTTTTGAGTTTCAGTCCAACAGTAGATAAGTTTGTACTCTGGGCAAATCAATGAATCTATTTATGTTCCTTTTAAAGACAAAGCATCACTCATCCAAACCTCACAAGTAACAACTATTTCTGCTTCAATTTCAGAGCCACATAAAAAGTGGAATCAAGAGGGGCCTACTTCCAACCAACATCACCATAAGGTCTGAAGATGTTTTTCCTCACCTAGGCTTTCCATGAAACTAAACACCTCCCAGGGAGACAATGCAGCTGCTCCCTGTCATTCATACTGTGGTTTTTCTCTGTGCCTGAGTGTTTTCTAGAGCTAGGTTGCTTCCTTCCCATAAGAAATGATGTGGATTTGGAGAACTCAAACTCTGGAACACAAGCAAAACAATGAGGGAAAGAAATCTCTGGGCAAGAGTACCCTCAGTTGAATAGAAGGTTTTCCAATATGGAGGTTCCTCAAAAAGTTAAAGAGAGAACTACCCTGTTGTCCAGCAATTGCACCACCAAAAACTTTTGAGTATTTACCCAAAGGATACAAAAATACTGATTTGAAGGGGACATATACCCAATGTTTTTAGCAGCATTATCTACAATAGCCAAATTATGGAACCAGCCCAAGTGTCCATTGACTGATGAATGGATAAAGAAGATGTGGTATATATATGTGATGGAGTTTTACTCAGTCATCAAAAAGAATGAAATCTTGCCATTTGCAGCAATGTGGATAGAGCTAGAGAGTATTATTGTCAGCAAAATTAAGTCACTTAGAGAAAGGCAAATACAATATGATTTCACTCATGTGTAGAATTTAAGAAACAAAACAGATGAACACAGGGAGAAAAAGAGAGAGGCAAACCATAAAACAGATATTAAAAATGTTTATTTTATTTTTGAGAGAGAGTGTGTGTGAGGCAGGGGAGGGTCAGAGAGAAAGGGAGAGAGAAGATCCCAAGCAGCTTCTGAGCTATCAGAGCAGAGTCCAACGTAGGGCTCAGTCTCAGGAACTGTTGGGAGCCATTCTGAGCCCACTAGTCGAGAAAACTCCTGGTGAGGTTAAAGCAAGTTTTCACTCTCTCTTGCCAATCAGATGACGACCGATATTCACCCTCATTCAATTATTTCTGCTTGAGCACCGACCCCTAAGGTACCTTGTTGATCAGTATTGGGAGTGACTTGTCCCCTTATTCTGGCCCTGGTTTGGTGATTGCACCTTGTGAAGGAACTTATTGTGGGAACTTCTTTGGATTATGGGAACAGACATCGTGTCTCCAGCAGGTCCTGTTTCCCTCCATACTTTCCCTTGAGCTATGAACAGACTAATGACCCTTACTCATAAAAGATTGACCTTTACATGTATAATTCTGTTTCTACTGTTGCATTAGTCCAAGAGGTTCATACAGCTCAACATGTAAATCAGCTAACCAAAAATCTCTTTCATGCCCTAGCTATTCATGAAATCATAAAACTAGACACAAAGGCAAATACACTTGAAGAGGCTATTCTATGTATTGGAAATGAGCTAAACTCTTTAAAGGTATGATTGGCTCTCTGGTGCCATAAAGAATATAACTGGAAAATCAAGTCTTGCATGGAGACAAAGAGCCTAACTTAGAGAAAAGGAACAGATAAGGGCAGAACATAAGTTACCACATATACCTTTGCTAACTGATGATGTATTGCAACCCCTTCCCTAAGGCCTACATTCCACAAACACCTTCCCTTACCCTGACAGCTGTGATGAGGATGGATAAGAGTATCTACAAACCTATGACTTAATCTTAGTATTATTAAAATGTGAACACCCTGTTATTTTCTTAGTTACTCAACCTCACTATAATTGGGGCAGTTCTGCAAAAATACTTCTGTAAAACCTGTTTCTGTACATTTTCCAAAAACATCTTATCACAGAGAACTATCCATTGTAAAAATTCCATTTTCTGATGCCATGTTAACATTTGACCTGTAAATAAAGACACCAAAACCGACAGGGCAGAGATGCCTGCCTGGTGATCAGAAAGAATCTCGGGGCTCTCTCACTCCCTCCCTCACCAACACTGTCCATCCTTCAGGGACACCTGGGCCCAGCCAGAGCTGGACTCCAGCAAGGAACCATGAGATCGTGACCTGAGCTGAAATCAAGAGTCAGCCACTTAACTGACTGAGCCATCCAGGAGCCCCCAGGCTCTCAACTATAAAGAAAAAATTGAGGGTTGCTGGAGGGGAGGTGAATGGGGGGATGGGTTAAATAGGTGATGGATATTAAGGAGGGCACTTGTGATGAACACCAGGTATTGTATATAATTGTACTCAATTCTGCATCTGAAACCAATATTGCACCATATGTTAACTAGCTGGAATTTAAATAAAAACTTAAATGAAAAGGGAAAGTTTTTCGCTATCTGTTTTTTTGGTAGGTCTCATAACATGGCTCTTTCCTTTGATAAAAAGAGTGGACTCCCTGATGTTTGCTTTCAACTTGGATTCTCCAGGGCATTGCTCCCCCAGGCTTTTCAAGTGAGCAGCCACTTTATGTCTGGGACAGGATTAACAGCAGGTCTGTAATCCATTCTCCAAGGGTTGTCCCCAGGAAATAAAGAAGGTGACATGGTCTAATTTTGTAAAGATGCTAATGACGGGTTTCCTGCCAGGTAAAAAAATTGAATTGCTAGTGGGAGAGTCTCCCTAAAAAATCTTTTAGTACAGGTACAGGCTACAAGGTAAACAAACTTGGCATCTGTGAATTTGGGGGGCAGGGTTCTCTGAAAAGTCATGCAAGCAACATAACCTGCTGAGTATAAAATATAGTTTTCAAGATTTAAGTGGCTACTTCCGGATAAGTGATTTGATCAGCACGTATCCCTCAGAGACCTCCTATATTCACCTCGGCCAGAATCAATCCAGTGCTTTGAAAAAGGGCCTAGGAACCTTCACTGACAGTCTAGGAACCTTCACTGACAGTCTGGGAACCCTAGACTGGCCTGTGCTTACACGATGCCTTTTGATTACTTGTCTCATTGAAATTATTAATAAGACTTGACCATAGGTAAGGTCTCTGATTTGTGTGAGTCTGATGTGACAGTCCCATTTTTGTGATCAGCCAGTAATCCAGTTAAGAAAGAGAAAGGGGTGAACTCAAATTTCAAGTAGCAAGCATCAGGTTGTGGGGCCAACGTCATGCCTTCTTGGGAGGCTCCTTAAACAGAATACAGGTGTCCATTTTGAATCGCCTTTGAGATTGGCCATATGTTAGGACCTGAGACTTGGTCCTGAAAGAGATAGTTTAGATGAATATTAAGAGGAAAAAGGATGGAATTTAGAAATCCAAGTGAAAATATCATTCCCATCCAACAGATTTCTCTCAAATTCAAAATAAGGGACTTTCATGATAAACTGTTCTTTGACTGAATTCAGCTAAGCTCATAACATCAGAGCAGGGATGGTCATACCAAACACTGTCAAATCTTGCCAGGTGGATGGGATATTTGAATCAATGTAGTCAATCAAGCAGGACAACCATGCCAAGTAAGGATACCAATATTTTCCAAGTAGGATATGGGTCACTGAGTTCCTGGGCATACATCCCTCCATCCTTCCTCCGGCTCTGCCTCTCGACAACCCTACCACATAAGTTCATATAGTCCATCTTCGTCCCTGGACTTCCCATCATTTTGACTTTCTACCCATATCTTCTTGTTTTCATTCTCATCCCAGGGCTCAACCTTGGCAAGATACTTGCCTTGCTTAAAAAGCATTAACAATAACAAAGTCCACCAGCACTTCTTCCTCATAATGGAAGGAGAATTACTTTCCTTCAGTCCTCCTGAAAGCATTCCGCTGTACAACTTAAGTGAATCATTAAGCAGTATGCCTCCTGATTAAATCCAGAATGTTAATGCTCATGCGATTGCTTTAGTCACCTTAGAAACCGTTATCTCGGAGTGTGGATGAGAATCGGAGCTGTCAGTTCTCTGTCAGAACCAGGTGAAATCGTTTGGCTCAAGACAATCTAAACAAGGTATGTCTTTAAATGACTATTACATTGTTTGAAAACCAGCTCTTTCCTCCAGCTTCTGAGGAAATCTCAGGTCTTGTAGTGCTGATTAGAGAGCAGAATTTCTGCCAATTTCTAATGGATGTTTCTCAAGACTGTGGAAGCAGAATGAAAACTGACTTAACAAAGAGTAATCTACTGTGGGCTCCATTTCAGATATCTCATTGAGCAAGAGCTGTTTAATTCTATACCAGATTCAAGGTTTCAACTGATAACTCAAGTAGATATCTCAAGGAAATATCATGGATATCTGCATACTCTGAAGAAGACATGAAATATAGAATATTTGCAACAGAATAAGAGGCTTCAGAGACCAATATACATGGCAACATCCTTATCTTCCTTCCCCCCAAAACAATTGTTTATATTTAACATTTATATATCATTTAATATTATGAGTACTTTATAAGATTTATAAAGATTAACTCATTTTATCCCTATGACAATTATATGAAGTAGGATAGGTATTATTGCTATCATCATTCCAGATAAGGAAACTGAGGATGACAGGAATCAAATTGCTTGTTCAAGGCCACATAGCTTGCCTAATTCAAATCTAGAGTCTGCTACAGAATCTATGCTCTTATACACTCCATGTTGCTGTCTTTTTGAATATTTTAAACACAAAATTTAATGGCATTTAATTATTCTCTATCTTAAAATATTCCTTCTTTGCCTAAGAAAATACATGCATGGGAACCTTGGCATGTGAGCTGGGGGGTCTCAGGCAGAAAGTGAGCAGAGATCACTCAGAAAACAGTAGACAAAGTGAGCAACTGCTGCTTTGATTCAACCATCTTGCCAAAACCTAGAAATTTCACTCTTATCTCAGTTCTGCCTTCATCATTTGGGTCTGAGTGGAGGGTCTTAAATTTGTTTTCCTGTTCTCTATTCTATGTCCAGGCTCCCAAGTTAGTATTGCCCATGGATGCCAAATGACCTTTCCAAGACCATGTATTCATTCCATAAACTTTTCCCATATGCCAAGCTTATTCTTGGCATAAGAAACAATTGAGAGCATCTTCTAGGTGAGTGGAAATATGAAAACGTGACTGGAACTATAAAAAATGGGATAGGAGAACTCAGAAGTTAATGCAAATTAATCCAGTATGTATCAGACAGACCAAATATCAGTGATTTGTCCCACTTTATTGAGAATCAGTGCTAGATACTATGGTAATATGAAGAAAAACAAACATTGTTAACTGCCTTTACATTCCTGGCTCTGTAGTAGGTTCTGAGGACATTTTAGTGGACCAAATAAACTCAGTCCCTGCTTCACAAAACATACAAGGTTTGGAGAAGGCTGACAATAAAAAGGTAATTATAAGTACAAATGTAAGTTACAGCAAAATTTAAATTATGTTTCTAGGGTTGACTTTGTTAAATGCTGAGATTCCCTGATCTACCAGTTATATCCTGAGGAGCTCCTTATCCAGACTGACAATTCCTCATTTTAGAGCTTTTGGAAAAGATATGATATTGAACACTAAGTAATTACATTGTAATTTCCAGAGTTGGTATTGCTGAGGGAGGGAGAGATTGAATATTTACACAGGTAGTGTTATGGTGGGGCTCAGTGGGGGGTTTCTCAATGGGGAGAGATTCTTTGTGCCTAAGGTCCTGAGAAACAGAAGGTCAGCAAGAGCTAGAGCATACTGGAGAGAGGCAAACCCTCCCTTAGAAGTCAACTGACAAAGATTCAGTGCACAAACTGTAATTGGCACAGATTTTAAATCATAACTATAAAGATAAAGACTTAAATTTATACCTAAAGGAACTAGAAAAAGAACAACAAACAAAGCTCAAGGTTAGTAGAAGGAAGGAAATGATAAATGTCAGAACAAAAATAAACAGAGACTAAAAAAGCAAAAGAAAAGGTTATGAAACATAGAGCTGGTTCTTTGAAAAGATAAACAAAATTGATGAACTTTTAGCTGGACTCAAGAATAAGAGAGAAGGCACAAATAAATAAAATCAGAAATGAAAGAGGAGAATTAATAATTGATACCAATGAAATACAAAAGATTATAAAGGAATTCTATGAAAAATTATATGTCAATAAATTAGACAACCTAGATGAAATGGATAAATTCCTAGAAACATATAATCTTCCAAAACTGAATCAGGAAGAAATAAAAAAATCTGAATAGACTAATTACTAACAACAAAATTGAATCAGTGATTTAAAAATTCCCAACAAACAAAAGTTCAGGACCAAATGATATTACAGGTAAATTATACCAAACAGTTAAAGAAGAGTTAATGCCTAACTCTTCAAAGTATAAAAAAAAAAAAAAAAAAGAAGAAGAGGAGGAGGAGGGAAAGCTTCCAAATACATCCTATGAGATCAGTATTACCCTGATATCAAAACCAGATACAGATACTACAAAAATGAAAACTACTGGCCAATATCCCTGATGAACATAGACGCAAAAATCCTCAACAAAATATTAGCAAACTACATTTAACAATACATTAAATGGATCATTCACACAATCAGGTGATACTTATTCTGAGTTTTCAAGAATTATTTAACATTTGCAAAACAATGTGATACATCATATCAACAAGGATAAAAATCATGATAATCTCAATAGATACAGAAAGAGCATCTGACAAAGTACAATATCCATTCTCATAAAAACTCTCAACAAAGTGGGTTTAGAAGAAACATTCTTCAACATAATAAAGGCCATATGTGGAAAACTCACAGCTATCATCATACTCAATGGTGGAAAACTGAGAGCTTTTCCCCTAAGATCAGGAACAACAAAAGGATATCCGCTCTCACCACTTTTATTCAACATGGCACTGGAAGTCCTAGCCACAGCAATCAGACAAGAAAGGAAATAAAATCATTCAGACGGGTAAGGAAGAAGTAAAACTGTCACTATATGCAGATGACAAGATACTACATACAGAAAACCCAAAGCTTCAAAAAAAAAAAAAACTGTTAGAACTGATACATGTGAATTCAGTAAAGTTGCAGGATACAAAATTAATACACAGAAATTGGTTTCATTCCTATACACTAATAACAATGCAGTAGAAAGAAAAATTAAGGAAACAATCTCATTTATTATTGTGCCAAAAAGAATAAAATACCTAGGAATAAACTGAACCAAGGAGGTGACCGGCTTATCCTCTGAAAGCTGTAAAACACTGATTAAAAAATAAAGATGACACAAATAAATGGAAAGATATTCTACGTTAATGGTTTGGAAGAATTAATATTGTTAAAATGTCCATACTACTGAAAAGCAAACTACAGATTCAGTGCAATCCTTACCAAAATACCAACAATATTTTTCACAGAACTAAAACAAATAATACTAAAATTTATGAACCAACAAGGACCCTAAATTGCTAACACAATCTTGGGAAAGAAGAACAAAGCTAGAGGAAACAAAATCCCAAATTTCAAGATATACTACAAAACTATAGCAATCAAAACAGTATGGTACTGGCACAACAATAGACACATAGCTCAATAGAACAGAACAGAGATCCCAGAAATAAACCCATGCTTGTATGACCAATTAATCTCTGACAAAGGAGGCAAAAATATACAATAGGAAAAGACAGTCTTTCAATAAATTGTACTGGGAAAACTGGACAACTACATGCAAAAGGATAAAACTGGAACACAGTCTTACACCGTACACAAAAATAAATTCAAATGGATTAAAAATTAAACGTGAGGCCCAAAACCATAAAACTGCTAAAAGAAAATACAGGCAGTAATTTCTTGACATTGGCCATAGATAGCAACATTTTTTTAGATAGGTCTCCTGAGGCAAGGGAAACAAAAGTAAAATTAAGCTATTGGAAATATGCCAAAGCAAATCATCCACCAAACAAAAAGGCAATCTACTGAATGAGAGAAGATATTTGCAAATGATATATATGGTAAGAGGTTAATATCCAAAACACATAAAAAACTTATATAACTCAAAACCAAAACAATCCCAAACAATCCAGTTTAAAAATGAGCAGAGTACCTACGTAGACATTTTTGTAAAGAAAACATACAAATGGCTAAAAGACACATGAAAAGATGCTCGACATCACTAATCATTAGGAAAATTCAAATCAAAACTACAGTGAAACATCACCTTATACATGTCAGAATGGTTAGAATAAAAAAGATAAGAAATGACAAATATTGGTGAAGATGTGGGGAAAAAAAGGAACCCTCATGCACTGTTGGTGGGAACATAAGTCTGTATAGCCTCTGTGGATAACAATATGAAGGTTCCTTAAAAAATTAAAAATAGAACACTAAATGACCCAATAATTCCACTACTGGGTATTTACCCAAAGAAAACAAAAACACTAATTTGAAGAGATTTATTAACCTCCATGTTTATTGCAGCATTATTTTCAATAGCTAAAGTATGAAAGCAACCCAAGTGTCCATCAATAGATGAATGGATAAAGAAGATGTGGTACACACACACACACTAACACACACACACACACACGAATATTACTCAGCCATAAAAAGGCTGATTATGTGGATGGACTTAAAGGGTATTATGCTAAGTGAATGAAGTATACAGAGAAAGATCACTCATATATAGAATCTAAAAAAAACAAATGAATATACAAACAAGCAAAAAGCAAAAACAGACTCAGAAATACAGAGTATTTACAGGCAACTGATGGTTGCCAGAGTGAGGGGGTAGGAGAGAATGAGCAAAATAGGTGAAGAGGAGGGGGAGATACATGCCTCCAGTTATAGAATGAATAAGTCACAAGAATAAAGGTATAGCAAAGGGAATACAGTCAATGGTACTGTAATAGTGTTGTATGGTGACAGACGGTAGCCACACCTGTGGTGAGCATAGAATAATGTATAGACTTGTAAAATCACTATGTTGTACATCTGAAACTAATGTAACATTATTTGTCAACTATAGTTCAATTAAAAAAAAACAAGACAAAAACTTAGCAATAAGTGCCCTGAAAAAAGGCAGAAATTAATTCAATAGAAATGTTGAGGACAAGAGCCCCATGGACATACACAAGAATCCAGGGGCGCTTGGGTGGCTCAGTTAGTTAAGCATCCAACTCTCGTGGTTAAGGTCATGATCTCAAGGTTTGTGGGATGGAGCCCTGAGTCAGGCTTGCACTGAGAACACAGACCTTGCTTGGGATTCCCTCCTCCCTGCCTCTCTTTCTTTCTCCCCGATTTCTAACTTTATTCAATAAAGCCATTAAAAATAGAGAGAATGTCGATGGTTCTACAGCTAAGACAGCTTCCTTTAAGTTATCATCATTCTCTTAAGAATGAGAAGTGGTGGGGCACCTGGGTGGTTCAGTCAGGTAAGCCTCTTACTTCAGCTCAGGTCATGATCTCATGGTGCCTGAGTTTGAACCTCATGACAGGCTCTGCACTGACACCTCAGAGCCTGAAGCCTGCTTCAGAGTCTGTGTCTCCCTCTCTCTCTGCCCCTCCTCAACGCACACTCTGTCTCTCCCTCAATAAATAAATGTTAAAAAAATTATAACCAAAAAAAAAGAATGAGAAGTGGAAGTTGAAACTAGGATCCACTTTATATTCTCTGAAGATTGTGTTATTCAAGTATAATAAGCCTACATATTCTTCTTAGAGTGAACTGTCATTTCTTTCTACAATCTTCATAAATTTCTGTAAGCATTCCTAGAGAAGGAGGGCCCTCCTAACCAGAATAAAACAAACTCAATAAGCAGAGCCTCTTCTTTACCAGAGCTGTGTTCTCTGTTCTTAGCTTCATCCAGCTTCAAGTAGCAAGTGGTTTCAAGAAGGACCATCTCATCAAGCAAATGTCTTTCTCCTTACTTTAAACTCCATTATCTCCTCCTAGAAGAGCACCTTGGCTCCAAGCAAAATGGCGAGAGCTTCAGCCTAAGTATTGCTTACACTAGGCAAAGCCCCAATACGTTTTGAAAGACTTCATTCCTTTAACAGTTTATACATACTGTGATATGTATAAGTTTGTAAAGTAAATGATGATAACCACAAAGCAATTTCCAGAGCTGTGTTCCAAAAATAAAGTTCTGAGATGTCTCCTCAGGCAAGTAAAGTAAGGCTGGTCAACCCAGCTCTGAAAGGCAATGGAGTATACAAAAAAAAAAAAAAAAAAAAAAAANACTGGCAGATTTACTTTCTTTATAGGCCAGCTTTCTCCAACCTTCCCTAATGCCCCTAATGATATCTGGATAAATTATGGTTGTTGTATGACCTGGGAATTCTGGGAATTCAGATTACATACAGGCAACGTGTTTGTAAATGGGACTAGCATGAGAGTACAAGACCTTGAAAAAAAAAGGCAGTATGTGCTCTGAAATTGTTTTTACGTCATATTCATTTGAGAAGAGAGAGTCAAAGAAGAAATATTAGGGAAAAAAACATCTATTCCAATGGGGACATGAAGGTTTTAATTCAGTGTGTGAAAAAGAAAAATGGGTAAGGCAAACGTGTTCCACATTTCCTTTTTAACCCCGGTGGGCACACAGATAAGGGTTGGGGAGGCAAAACCTAAAACCATGCAATTAATTACATAGCCCTTGACTAGTATAAGGTTTGGGGTTTGGAAGACCACATAGTTTATAGACCCTCAACTAAAGGGCTCTCCCCATATCATTCAGTGTAAGGGTGCCATCAAGTTCCCAGACACAACACTGGCACTTTTATATCCCAGGAGAAAAGTACATTTATGAGCTCACACTTGTTTTTCTGAGCCTGACTGTTCCTAAGCAAGCCAGTGCATCACCCCAGGGCTCCATCTATCTCTTTAGAACTGAATCTGAAGCCTTTCGAACAAAAAGAAAGGAAAAAAAAATTCAACCATGATTTTTTGATGCTGTGATTCAAAGTGCTAGTGTGTCCTTTGAGAGAGCTGTGAGAACATACTCACAAGGGTATGTCTGGGTAGCAACAGAGCAAATCCATTTTATAGCAATTATAAAAACTTGAAAAAACATTATTTCAAAGCTCTTTATCAGGTAATATCCAGCTCTTGTCATTGCTCAAGATGATCTTGCTTATCTTGGGCCACACACCTTTCAATGCCCAGGTAATAAAATTATTTCTTCCTAACCAATTAATAGCTGTGTTAAGACCAAATAATAGCAAATGACCCTCGAGTCTGGGAAAGTTCAAAGTCTACTGTCTCATTTTCTGATGCCCAGAAATACAGGTTCCCAGCACTGTGGCTCTTTGAATAAATAAAGGAGAAATTGCCATAAAAGTTTTACTCTTCTACTTTCATCCTTTTGCCAAATTTTAAAGACTTTACCATGCAAATCACAGCAAATGAAGGAAAATCTGCCCATGGTTCTAAATGACAAAAACAAAACAAAACAATATCATGTTTTGTTTCTAAAGGCAGAAATGTTATCATAGTTTTATGTGTATTTCTGCTCCCTTCCTAAGGTCAGAAAAGTATGAGTTTAGTGAGGAAACTCAGGACAAAAGTAGAAATAAACAGCCTATTAAAATAATCCAGGAGCCATGAAAAAAATACAAGATACCCAGAAATAAACCTAACCAGAGAGGTGAAAGACTGTACTCTGAAAACTGTAAAACACTGATGAAAGAAATTGAAGATGACACAAAGAAATGGAAATACATTCCATGCTTATGGATTGGAAGAACCAACATTGTTAAAATGTCTATACTACCCAAAGGAATCTATAAATTTAATGAAATCCCTATCAAAATACCAACAGCATTCTTCACAGAACTAAAACAAACAATCCTAAAAATTGTATGGAACCACAAAAAGACCTTGAATAGCTAAGGCAATCTTGAAAAAAATGCATAGACACTTAGGCTCTTTCCATGTTTTGACTATTGTGGAGAGTGTTGCTATGAACATTGGGGCACATGTGCCCCTCTGCATCAGCACTCCTGTATCCCTTGGGTAAATTCCTAGCAGTGCTATTGCTGGGTCATAGGGGAGTTCTATTGTTAGTTTCCTGAGGAACCTCCACACTGTTTTCCAGAGGGGCTGTACCAGTTTACATTCCCACCAACAGTGTAGTAGGGTGCCCGTTTCTCCACATTCTCGCCAGCATCTAGAGTCTTCTGATTTGCTCATTTAAGCCACTCTGACTGGCATGAAGTGGTATTTCAGTGTGGTTTTGATTTGCATTTCCCTGATGAGGAGGGATGCCGAGCATCGTTCATGTGTCTATATGATGGAATACTACATGGCAATGAGAAAGAATGAAATCTGGCCATGTGTAGCAACATGGATGGACCTTGAGGGTGTCATGCTGAGCAAAATAAGTCAGGCAGAGAAGGACAAATACCATATGTTTGCATGTATAGGAGGATTGGGAGGAACTTAACGGAGGACCAAGGGGGAGAAGAAGGGGGGAAATAGTGGGGGAAGGGAGAGAGGCAAACCATGAAAGACTCTTGGATGCTGAGAACAAACTGAGGACTGATGGATGTGGGGGGGGAGGGGAGAGATGGGCATGGAGGAGGGCACTTGTGGGGATGAGCACTGGGTGTTATATGGAAACCAAGTTGACAATAAACTATTTGTAAAAAATTAAAAAATAAAAAAATAATAATAAAATGCAAAGC
Organism: Crocuta crocuta; assembly: GCF_008692635.1. Lineage (NCBI taxonomy): Eukaryota > Metazoa > Chordata > Mammalia > Carnivora > Hyaenidae > Crocuta > Crocuta crocuta. The sequence continues at coordinate 6,195,844 of NW_027551567.1, forward strand.
AAAGCTGGAGGCATCATAATTCCAGACTTCAAGTTATATTACCAAGTTGTAGTAATCAAAACAATATGGTACTGACACAAAAATAGACACATAGATCAATAGAATGGAATAGAAAACCCTAAAATGAACTCACAATTATATGGTCAATTAATCTTCAATAAAGCAGGAAAGAGTCATCAGTGGGAAAAGGACAGTATCTTCAACAAATGGCTTTTGGAAAACTGGACAGCCACATGCAAAAGAATGAAACTGGGCCACTTCCTTACATTATACACAAAAAATCAAATCAAAATGGATTAAAGACCTACATATGAGACCTAAAACCATGAAAATCCTAGTAGAGAACACTGACAGTAACCTCTGCTGTAGCAAATTTTTTCTGCTAGGTATGTCTCCTGAGGAAAGGAAAAGACAAAAGCAAAAATAAACTATTGGGACTACGTCCAAATAAAAAGCTCTGCACAGCAAAAGAAACACTTAACAAAACTAAAAGGCAGTTGATTGAATGGGAGAAGATATTTGTAAATGACATATCCAATAAAGGATTAGTATCCAAAATACATAAAGAACCTATAAGCTCAACACCCCAAAACTAAATAATCCAATTAAAAAATGGGCAGAAAACATGAATAGACATTTATCCAAAGACATCCAGATGGCCAAGAGACACATGAAAAGATGTTCATCATCACTTACCATCAGAGAAATGCAAATCAAAACCACAACAAGATAGCACCTCACACCTGTCAGAATGGCTAAAATCAACAACACAAGAAACAAGTGTTGATGAGAATGTGGAGAAAAAGGAACCCTCATGCACTATTGGTGGGAATGCAAACTGGCACAGCTACTGTGGAAAACAGAATGGAGTTTCCTCATAAAGTTAAAAATAGAGCTACCTTATAATTCAGTGATTGCACTACCAGGTCTTTACCCACAAAATACAAAAGCACTAATTCAAAGAGCTACATGCACCCCTATGTTTTAGCAGCATTATTTACAATAGCCAAGGTATGGAGGCAGTCCAGGTGTCCATCTATTGATAAATGGATAAAGAAGATGTGGTAAATGTATACAATAAAATATTATTCAGCCATAAAAAAGAATGAAATCTTGCCATTTGTAATGACATTTTTGGAGCTAGAGTGTATTGTGCTAAGTGAAATAAGTCAGTCAGAGAAAGGCAAATACCATACGATTTCACTCATGTATGGAATTTAAGAAACACACAACAAATGGGCAAACTGAAAGAGAGAAAGAGAAAGAAAGAGAGAGAGATCGAGAGAGAGAAAAACTGAGAAACAGACTCTTAACTAGAGGGAACTGATTGTTACCAGAGGAGAGGTGGGTGGGGGAATGGGTGAAAAAGGTGATAGGGATTAAGGAGAGCACTTATGATGAGCACCAGGTATTGTATGAAAGTGTTGAATCACTGTATTTGTACACCTGAAACTAATGTTACACTGTATGTTAACTGACTAGAATTTAAATAAAACTTAAAAAAGAAAGAAACAAAATAAGCCAGAGCCGACTTAAATTTTGTTTGGCTTTCTAGAAAATTATTTTCCCCGTTTTCTCTTTCTTTTGGAGAAAGGAAGCTTGTTAGCAGGAAGAGTATGAATTTTATCAAGGGAGTGATAAGCCTCCTTCTCTATGCAAAATCATAATCCAACCCACAATGTCTTGTCAGAGTAACCACCTAAATGACTCACATATTGCGGTCACCTGCATCCATTAGTGAATCTTCACTTGTAGTTTCATTTGATAGCTTCTCTAAGTGAAGTTGAAAGCATTACTTATGGCATGGTGTGGCTTTAAGAAATGAAGAAATGAGTGGTGAGATTGTAGAAACCAGGAGGAGATTATTTATGATCATATTGATCCTTGAGGTAATGTCCACTGGACTCCTTAGTACTGGTCAGCATCTAAGTTTCCTAGGAGTGCTGTAGCAAAGTCCCACAAACTCTGTGGCTTAGAACTGTATATTCTCTTACAGTTCTGGAAGCTAGAAGTCAAAAATCAAGGGACTGGCAAGTTTGGTCCCTTCTGAAGGCTCTGAGGGAGAGTCTGTCTTGTGTGTCTCTCCTAGCCTCTGGTGGTTGCCAATGTCTTATCATTCCTTGGCTTGGGGATGCATTGCTATAGTGTCTACCTCCATCATCACATGGTGTTCCTCTCTACCTATCTCTCTGTTTTCTCTTCTTGTAAGAATGCTAGTCATATTGAATAATGGGTCCTCCCTACTTCATCTTAATTTATATTTTAATTACATCTGCAAAGACCCTTTTCCCAAATAAGTTCACAGTCACAGGTACCAAGGAAAATGACCTCAACACATCTTTGTGTAGGACACTATTCAACTCAAACAGTCATAATTTTTTTCTGATTTTCACAAAAATGACTGAATGCCAAGAAGCCACTTTCTGTAAACCATATTGTGGTCATATCCACCACTAAGATGTACACCTTCAGCTTAACCAATGAGATTTGGATATTAGCAAGTTGTATGTTATATAGAAGGCCACAACTTAGCAAGTGGCTTTTAAAAGAAATCTGTCAGGGGGAGCCTGGGTGGCTCAGTAGGTTAAGTGTCCAACTCTTGATTTCGGCTCAGGTCATGATCTTTTGATCATGTTTGAGCCCCCTATGTGTCTCTGTGCTGGCCATGAATCCTGCTTAAGATTCTCTCCCTCTCCTTCTGTCCCTCCCCTGCTGACATGCACATGTGTGCACTCTCTCCCTTAAAATAAAAGTAAATAAATAAATAAATATTAAATAAATAAATAAATAAATACTTAAATAGGAAATCTGTTAGGCCAGTACCCTTTGGCCTCATTAAAATAATCCATTTGAGTTGCTACATTTGGGAGAGCTCTAGAAATATCCTATTTGAAGTTGGTATCTAGCATCCAGACTTATCATGTATGATGAGACCAAAATTTAGAGTGTTGGAGTTTATGAAACTCACATACTGGATGATTAAGTAGGGGTTACAAAACTGGATACCCACTTTGGAAGTTTCCTCCATGACCTACCGAACTTGTAGTGTTTCCAGTGAAATTTCAGGACAAGATTGCATGGGAAATAGTTTTTGATTTCAAAGCAGTAATAGCAGAATTGTTTTAGCAGTAGTTTTACTGAAATTGGCTCCACTAGGTATTAGTCCCTCCATTCTTGAAGGGATTCTGGCCAGGAGCCTCTTACCTTGGACATTTGAGTTAGGACAACTCAACCTCTTAATTTAGCAAGCCAATCAGACAACTTTGAGAAAAAGGCAGAATAGAGAGAAATCACCAAGCTGTTGTGACTGACTCCTCTAGTTTTGCCTATTGGGATTAAATACCATGAAATCAGCAACTACATTGTGGTAATTATATAGTACAACAACTATAGTAACTTCTTCTATTTCCACTTTTCTCCCAATATTTTACAATAAAACATTTCAAGTATACAGTAAAGTTGAAATAATTTTATAGTGAACATCACCTATACTCTACCATTAACATTTCACTATGTTTTCTTTCTTATATAACTATGTATTGGTTGACCCTCTGTCTACTTATCAATCTATTTTGTTTTTTAAAGTAAATTATAGGCTTCAGTGCATACCTCTTAAGTACTTCAGCATGCATATTATTAACTGGAGATTTCTCCAGCTTCTAAAGTTGTGGAATAGGTCACATACACTGTATTTATAGAGGAATGCATAGCACATCCATGAGGATATATTTCATTTCATGATAAGTGTCCAGATAGCATATTCCTTTCTGGAGCATTTCAGTAAATATTTAAAATACAAGATAAGCATGGTTATAAAGCTTAGATTAGGATATTTTATTAACAAAATATAAAAAATTCATTGAACCATCTTATTCATAAATACTGGTACGACATCCCTCCCTGGGCACATATACAAGAACTTGGGTTGCTACTGCTTCACAATTTATGTCTCATGAGTTCCCAGCTGTTGTATAATAACAGTGAATTTGCTGACTTAGGTTCTCTCCAAGGACTGCAATCATTACATCTCTACTAGGTCATCTCTCACACTGCTTTCCTATACTATAATCTTCTTTCAAACACAAGCTTAAACTTGATGTCTTGTCAATAAAAATCCCATAAAACATAAACCTATATTTTATTAATATATGTCAAACACTATCTTTCCATTGAAGAGAAAGCACTATTTCTTTTCACTTATGCCCCATTGATTTTCGTGAGTTGCTGTACATTGCAGAGATTGCCTGGATAATATATCCCTGTTCTGACGGCAAAGTTTCAAGTAAACATAGAATTTCATTGATTAAGTGGAGAGAGAGACCAGGACGGGAAGCCATTCATGGACTTAAGGAGATCAGAAAACAGGAATGTAAGAACTCAGGGAAGGGATGGCGAATCAATGGGTATTGATGAAAGATGAGCTGGTAGGAACCAGCAGAGAATCAAAAGGGAAAAACCATAGATAAAAGCCAACATTGGAATGAGCACAAATCAAATAAAATAGACATGGTAAAGTAATCAAAACAAAAAAGAAATTCATTTCTTTAAAAGTTGAAAATAATTGGGTAGAAAATGATACAGAAAGAGGCTAAGGAAATCTGACACATAATTGGAATTACCAAAAAACACAAAGATTATAGAGATTAGAGGGACAGAAATAAAATGGTAAATATTATATCCTCCTGCAATAGAGAAATGTAAATGTTGCATGTCCAGCAGTATGAAAGTAATTTAAATACTACAGACCGAAATGGCCATATGGGAAAAAGGTGAGAGGAAGAGTAAATACAATGATCTGTAATATATCTGAGTGAAATCACTTAAACTGGAAGTGAAGTAATATAAATACCAGCATAAAAAAGTTGTACAAAGATAAATTTTAAAAATATATTATTGATCAAAATTGGGAGGGCATGGGGAGGAAGTTGAGAGAAGGATGCACAAATAAACTTGTCTTATCATCTGTTCATAGCAGGGCAAAAGAGATACAGTCTCTAAAAACTTAAAGGGCTAAGGGGATTATATATTTGTAATTACACAAGTAACCACAAAACACTGAATTTCCTAAATATAAAATGAACCACCCAGGTCAAAACAGAAAATAGATCACAGAGTAAAATACTTTTTTACAACTATAAAAACAGCAAATATAAAAAATATAATAGGATTAAGCCCATAAGTATTTTTCAAATTAATAAATATACGTGGATTTAACTCATTTACGAAAAGGAAAAGAATTATAGATCAAAATGTAAAACACAGTTCCAAGCTAAAACAAAGTGATTCAGAAAAATGAAAAATAAACGTGTGGGTAAAATTTTTCATGTTAGGTAAATATAAGGCAAAAGAAAGCAGGCATTTCAACTATAATATCAGAGTAAATGGATTACCAGAAAAAGAAAATTAAAGGAGACAATAAAAAAGCATTTTATATTCTTAAAACTTGCAATTAATGATGAGTATGTGACAGCTAGAAATACTTATTTAAACACAAAATAATATAGATACATTTTAATAATTCAGAAAGGATAGGAAATACCAAAAATGTTGACAAAACCATTTCTAGCAGGAAACTTTTATCCATCTTTCAGTCCATGAGAGATATATCATTGGAGAAAAACAAGAATATAGAAAACCTAGATAACAAAATTAATAGGATAGGTAAATTAATAAATAGCCAATATTCAAAAAGTAGAAAGGTGCCTGGGTGGCTCAGTTGGTTAAACTTCTGACCCTTGATTTCAGCTCAGGTCATGATCTCCTGGTTTCTGGGGTCAAGCCTTGTGTTGGACTCTACTCTGACAATGTGGAGCCTGGGGATTCTCTCTCCCTCTCCCTCTGCCCCTCCTCTGCTCATTCTCTCCTCTTTCTCTCTCTCTCGCTCTCTCAAAGTAAATAAACATTTAAAAGACAAAAACAAAAAATAGAGACTGTATCTTTTTAAGCATCCTTGGTACAGTCACCAAAAATTTTTATTAGTTTATTTATTTACTTTTTTAGAGAGAAAGAGAGAGCAAGAATGAGTGGGAGAGAGGCAGAGCAAGAGAGAGAGAGAGAGAGAGAGAATCCCAAACAGGCTCTATGCTGTCAGCACAGAGCCCGATGTGGGGCTTGAACTCATGAAACTGTGAGATCATGATCTAAGTTGAAATCAAGAGTCAGATGCTTAGCCAACTGAGCCACCCAGGCTCCTGAACAGTCACCAAAATTGACCAGACTAAGTAACAAGGAAAATCCCAATAAATTCTTTATGATAAAGAGTTTTACCATCTAAGAAAATAAATGCCTTTCTATTTACCCAAGTCTTATTTTTCCTTTAGGAGCATTTTATCACTTAATTTATATAGGTTTTTGCCTAATTATTGCTACCTTTAGTTCTTGATATGTTATCTTATTTGTCACTACTGTTATTAGGCTCTTTCATTCCACTATCTTGTTATATTGACTAGAAAAGTATGTGTATAGAGATAACTATATATATATATAAAATTTTTGAATATTAGTTTTATACCATGCTTCCTTACTGAACACTAGAAGATTTTTCAGCTGAATTTTGTTGTCGATGCATGCCAGGAAACTGCAGTCCAGTTCACAGCACCTCTATAGTCCTGGGGGAAGGCAGCCGGGAGGGGAACTTGAAGGTTCCTACAAATACTCATGGCAGCTGAACCCCACTCATCTGCCTTCACTGCTGGAAGATAATATGATTTCTCCATGCTTTTTCACTTTCCAAAGCAGTATAGGTGCACATTTTATTCATACAATATAAATTGTGTCCAGAGGGGAAAGTGAGCCTAATAAATGTAATTTTCATCTTCCAACCCTCATGGTACAGGGAAAGGCAGGACAGGGGATGTGAATGAATGCAATTTACAAAAAAAAAAAAGAAAAAGGAGAGAGAGAGAGAGATCCAACACAAATATAAAATATATAAAAAGTTCATAAGATGTCAATAAGATTTAGAAAAGTGGCCAAAGGATATAAACAGTTCACAGAAAAATAAGCAAAGGTATGAATAAACAGTTCACAGAAAATGATGCCTATAAAATGTCTCTTAAATAAATGAAAGTATTTCACATTCACCTATAAGAGAAATGCAAATTTAATGTATCCCAGTATAAGAGTTTTCATTGTTTGACTGGAAACATCATAACGTTGGCAGTACACTTACTAGTGAGTGTATGAGGAAACAAGAACTCTCCTATTAAATTGGGAGAGTGTGGTTTGGCATCATCTATTAAAATTACAATTGTATATATATATTTCATTTAACACAGAAATTCCACTTCCAAGAATTTATCCGCCAGATATGTTTACAAGTCGGAAACCATATAGCAAATATCTTCACACAACTAACTGTCCATCAATAGGGGATTGGTTACATTATGTTGTAGTCACACAACAGATTATTATACATCTTCAAAAAGAATGAAGAGGGAGGAGTTAAGATTACGGAATAGTAAGGGGATCCTGGACTTGTCTTGCCCCTCAAACATAGCTAGATCAACATTAAACCATTCTGAACACTCAGGAAATCGATCTGAGGATTAAAGAAAATGTGCATAATTTGAGAGAAAGAACGCGGCAGATATGTGGTGTGGAGAAGTTGGGGGAGAGAAGAACTGCAGTCCCACAGAGGGGAAGGAGTCATTTTTGCAGAGAGGAATAAGAGGGGGAGAGAGAGCAGCACATTGGATTCCTGCAAGAAAGCACTCCCTGAAAGCAGCTGGAGAGAAAGAGTGAAAACACGAACAGGGGACTGCACAACAAAACTATCCCCCCAAAACCATTGACGGGGGAAAAGGAGAGGGTTACAATACTGCCGGTTTTTTATAAACAATGGAGCATAGACTCTGAAGTTTCAGAGGTCAATCCCTGGTGGTACTCCTATCAGGAAGCAGGATGGAGCCCCTGGATCAAGCAGTGTAGACTGAGGATTCCCTGGATTGCAAAGAGAGAAGCAATTCCCTTCCTTGGAGTGCATTTGGTGGTGATACAGCCTCCTCACAGGCAAAAGACCCAGCAGGCTCCATCAAGCCACCATGTTCACCCATATAGGAACAATGATCCCTGCTGAGAGCAGCAAACCCTGGTGCCAGCTGTCTGCTGTGATTTACCATAAACTCGTGAGTGACTGCCACTGTATAGTGGTGAAAACATTTCCCGGGACAAGCCAGCCACAGCACAGTAAGACCCTCTCTTAGATCATTCTGGGTCCAAACAGTAGGGGTCTCTGAACGATCGGGTTTTGAAACACACCTATCCCTGAGATAAAGCTCCAGAGAGAGGTACTGTCTGGTATATGGATAGCTTGCCCATAGACAGGGAAGGCAGAGAGCTGATAGAAATGGGGGATACAGAAAAGGTGATTGATCACACCATCTGTGAGGGTGCAAATTTCCTGCTCTGGAGACTAGACAGCAGGGTGAAGCCATTTTCACTATTAGCCCACTAACACTGATCAACCCCAGTGAGCTAAACAGGGCTACCAAGTAGAGAATGGAAACTTTACACCAAGCCCTGTCCCCTGTGCTCTCAAGGCACATCTCCACTAGGGCAAGAAGGCCTGTGAATCAAAGTAGCAGGTCCCTCCCCCAGAAGACCAGCACAAATTCCTTCCAGGAGCTTAGTCTATGGACTATAGACTGCTGCAAATTTTTAGCTCTAGGGGAAACTGGACCTAGCTTTATTTGGGTATTTTTATTTGTTTATTTGTTTCTTTGTTGTTGTTGCTTCTTCTGTTTTTGTTTTTGTTACTGTTTTTATTTTGTTTCTTGGGTACAGAAACAGTAAAATTTTTTATTTTATTATTTTTTTAATGAGTAATTTTTTCTCTCTTCTTTTCTCATTTTTTCTATCAAGTTTCTCTTAACAAGAAGACCAAAACACATCTAGGATCCATTTTCCTTTATTTGATTTTTTAAAAAAATTTTTATTTCATACTATTATCATTGCTGTTGTTGTTGTTTCTTCCTTCAAAATGACAAGATGGAGGAATTCACCTCAAAAGAAATAACAGGAAGAAATAATGGCCAGAGATTTAGTCAATGCAGATATAAGTAAGATACCTGAACTGGAATTAAAAACAACAATGGTAAGGATACTAGCTGGGCTTGAAAAAAGCATAGAAGACACCTGAGAACCACTTTTTGCAGAGGAAAATGAACTAAAATTTAGTCAGGCCAAAATTAAAAATGCTATAACCAAGATGCAAACCCAAATGGAGGTCATAAAAATGAAGATCAACAAGGCAGAGGAACCAATTAGTGATACAGAAGATAAAATTATGGAAAATAATGAAGCTGAGGAGAAGAAGGTAACAAGGGTGAGGAATCATGAAGACTGACTTAGGGAACTCAGGAATTTATTAAAACCTGATAACATTTGTATCATAGGAGTCCCAGAAGATCCAAAGAGAGAAAAGGAGGCAGGTTTATGTAAACAAATTATGGCTGAAGACTTCCCTAATCTGGGGAAGGTCACAGACATCAAAATCCAAGAAGCATGTAGAAATCCCATTAAATTCAGCAAAAGCCAGCCATTGTCAAGATATATCATAGTCAAAGTCACAAAATGCATGGACAAGGAAATAATCTTGAAAGCAGCAAGGGGGAAAAAGTCTTTAACCTACAAGGCAGGACAGATAATGTTTGCAGCAGATCTGTCTACAGAAACTTGGCAAGCCAGAAAGGAGTGGCAAGATATATTTAACATGTTGAATGGAAAAAATATGCAGCCAAGAATATTCTATCCAGCAAGGCTATCATTCAAAATAGAAGAGATAAAGAGTTTCCCAGACAAAAATTAAAGGAGTTTATGACCACTAACCCAGCCCTGCAAGAAATTTTAGGGGGACTCTTTGAGTGGAGACAAAAAAAGACCAAAAGCAACAAAAAAATAGAAAGGACCAGAGAGCATCACCAGAAACACCAACTCTATAGGTAACACAATGGCACTAAGTTCCTATCTTTCAAGAATCATTCTGAATGTAAATGGACTAAATGCTCCAATCAAAAGACATCAGAATGAAGTAAAAAAAAAAACAAAAACACAAGCAATATCCATCTGTATGTTACCTATAAGAGACTCATTTTAGACCTAAAGACATCTGAAGATGGAAAGTGAGGGGATGGAGACCCATATTTCATGTTAATAGATGTCAAAAGAAAGCCAGAGTAGCGATACTTATATCAAACAAACTAGATTTTAAAACATGGGGTGCCTGGGTGGCTCGTTCAGTTAAGCATCGCACATTGGCTCAGGTCATGATCACATGGTTTGTGAGTTCAAGCTCCGTGTCAGGCTCTTTGCTGACAGTTCAAAGCCTGGAGCCTGCTTTGGATTCTGTGTCTGCCTCCCCTGCTCCCTAACCCACTCCTGCTCACACTCTCTCTCTCAAATAAATAAACATTAAAAAACACACACACACAAAGACTGTAACAAGAGATGAAGAAGGGCATTATATCATAATTAAGAGGTCTACCCATCAAGAAGAGATAACAATTATAAATATGCCCCCAACTTGAAAGCACCCAAATATATAAATTCATTAATAACAAACAAAGAAATTCACTGATAATAATACATTAATAGTAGTGAAATTTAACACCCTGCCTACAGCAATGGGCAGACACCTAAGCAGAAAACCAACAAGGAAACAATGGCCTTGAATGACACACTGGACCAGATGGACTTACCAGATACATTCAGAACATTTCAGCCTAAAGCAGCAGAATACACATTCTTTTGGAGTGCTCATGAAACATTCTCCAGAAGAGATCACATACTGGGTCACAAATCAGCCGTCAACAAGTACAAAAAGACAGATCATGCCATGCATATTTTTTGATCATGGTGCTATGAAACTTGAAGTAAACCACAAGAAAAAATTTGAAAAGCCCTCAAACACATGGAAGTTAAAGAAGATCCTACTAAAGAATGATTGGGTTAAACAGTAAATTAAAGAGGAAATTAAAAATTACAAGGAAACAAATGAAAATGAAAATACGATAGTCCAAAACCATGAGATGCATGAAAGGCAGTCCTAACAGGGAAGTATATTGCAATTCAGGCTCATATCAAAAAGCAAGAAAGGTCCCAAAATACACAATCTAACCTTACACCTAAAGGATCTAGAAAAGGAACAGCAAATAAAACCTGAAGCTAGCAGAAGAAGGGAAATAATAAAGATTAGAGCAGAAATAAATGATATAGAAACAAACAAACAAACCAGTAGAATAAATCAGTGAAGCTAAGAGCTGGTTCTTTGAAAGGATTAACAAAATTGATAAATCTCTCTAGCCAGACTTGTCAAAGAGAAAACTGAAAGGACCCAAATAAATAACATCATGAATGAAAGAGAGAGATCACAACTGACACCACAGAAATACAAACAATTATAAAATAATACTATAAAAAATTACATGTCAACAAACTGGTCAATCTGGAAGAAACGCACAAATTCCTAGAAACTCATCCACTACCAAAACTCAAACAGGAAGAAATAGAATATTTGAACAGACCCATTTCCACCAAGGAAATTGAATCAGTAATCAAAAATCTCTCAATAAACAAGAGTCCTTGGCCAGATGGCTTCCCAGAAGAATTTTACCATACATTCAAAGAAGAGTTAATACCTATTCTCAAACTGTTCCAAAAAATAGAAATTGAATGAAAACTTCCAAACTCGTTGTATGAAGCCAGCATTACCTTAATTCCAAAACCACACAAAGACCCCACTAAAAAGGAGAATTATAGACCAATATCCCTGATATTGGATGCAAAAATTCTCAACAAGATATTAGCAAATCAAATTCAACAGTACATTAAAAGAATTATTCACCATGATCAAGTGGGATTTATTCCTGGGCTGTAGGGCTGGTTCAATTTTTGCAAATCACATACCACTTTAATAAAAGAAAGGATTTGCAAACAACATACTACTCTATGTAGAAAACCCAAAAATTCCACCAAAAAATAGCTAGAACAAATACATAAAGTCAGCAAAGTCGTAGGATATAAAATCAACATTCAGAAATCTGTTGCATTTCTATACACCAATAATGAAGTGGCAGAAAAAGAAATCCAGGATTTGATCCCATTTTCAATTACACCAAAAAAAATAAGATACCTGGGAAAAAACCTAACTAAAGAGTTAAAAGATCTGTACTCTGAAACCTATAGAATACTTATGAAAGAAATTGAAGAGGACACAAAGAAATAGAAAAGCATGACATGCTCATGGATTGGGAGAACAATCCTGTACTACCAAAGCAATGTACCCATTTCTTTTTTTTCTTTTTTCTTTTCTTTTCTTTATTTTTTTTACAAATAGTTTATTGTCAAATTAGTTTCCACATAACACCCAGTGCTCATCCCCATGAGTGCCCTNCGGGGTGATGGACATGGAAGAGAGCATTTGTGGGGATGAGCACTGGGTGTTATATGGGAAGCAACTCGACAATAAACTATTAAAAAAATAAAGCAATCCCTATCAAAATACTACCAGAACTTTTTTCAGACTAGAACAAATAATCCTAAAATTTGTATGGAACCACAAAAGATCCTGAATAGCCAAAGAAATCCTGAAAAAGAAAAACAAAACTAGAAGCAACACAATTCCATATTTCAAGCTATATCACAAAACTGTAGTCATTAAGACAGAATGGTCTGGCACTAAAACAGACACAGATTAATGGAACACAATAGAAAACTCAGAAATGGACCCACAACTATATGGTACACTCATCTTTGACAAAGCAGGAAAGAATACCAATGGAAAGAAGACATCTCTCCAACAAATGGTGCTGGGAGGTCTGGACAGCAACATGCAGCATAATGAAACTGAAACACTTTCTTACACCCTACACAAAAATAAATTCAAAATGGAAGAAAGGCCTAAATGTGAGACAGGGAACTGTCAAAATCCTAGAGAACACACACAGTAACCTCTTTGACTTTGTTGGAGCAAATACTTACTAGACACATTGCTGAAGGCAAGGGAAACAAAAGCAAACATGAACTATTGGGACTTAATCAAGATAAAAAGCTTCTACAAAGTGAAAGAAATAATCAACACAACTAAAAAGGCAGTCTATGGAATGGAAGAAGATATTTGCAAACAACATATCTGATGAAGGGTTGGTATCCAAAATCCATAAAGAATTTATCAAAATCAATACCCAAAAATCAAACAACCCAGTTAAGAAATGGGTAGAAGACATGAATAGACACTTTTTCAAAGAAGACATGTAGATGGCCAACAGACAGTTGAAAAGGTGCTCCACATCACTCATCATCAGGGAAATACAAATCAAAACCATAATAAGATACCACCTCACACCTATCAGAATGGCTAAGATTAACAACATAAGAAACAACAGGTGTTGGCAAGGATGTGGAGAAAGAGAAACTGTCTTGAACAGTTGATGGAAACGCAAACTGGTACAGCCAGTCTGGAGAAGTTTGGAGGTTCCTCAAGAAACTAAAAATAAAACTAACCTGTGATCCAGCAATTGCACTATTAGGTATCTACCCAAAGGATTCAAAAATGTAGATTAGAAGAGTGCATGCACCCCTGTATTTATAGCAATATTATCAACAATAGCCATACTATGCAGAGAGCCCAAAATGTTCATTGACTGATCAATGAATAAAAATATGATGTGTATATACACAACAGAATCTTACTCAGCCATAGAAAAGAATGAAATCTTACCATTTACTATTACATGGATGGAGCTAGAATGTATTATGCTAAGAGAAGTAAGTCAGTCAGAGAAACAAAAATACGATAATATTTCACTCATACATAGAATTGAAGGAACAAAACAGATGAACATATGGGGAAGGGAACGGGAAACAGTAGAGAGAAAATCAAACCACAAGAGACTCTTAGAGAACAACTGAAGGTTGATGGAGAGAGGTGGGTGGGGGATGGGCTACATGGGGGATGGGTATTAAGGAGGACACTCATTATGATGGGCACTGGGTATACTCCTGATACCAACACTACATTGTGTGTTAACTAACTAATATTTACACTTTAAAAAAGGAAGAATAACAATAAAGAAAAACTCCATGAACTTCTTTGGACATATTTTCAAGACATTAAGTGAAGAAAAGAAAAACAAGGTGCAGAACTTTATGAAGAGAAATCTAACATTCGTTTTAAAAAAGAAGAGAAATCACATATACTGCATCAGCTTTTATTTGCTAAAAATTCTGGAAAGGCAAATAGGAAACTAACAATAGTGGTTATCTTTGGGAGGGACAGTAAGAATTGAGCAGATGAAGGACAGGGTGAGAAAAATACTACCGGGTCTCATGGTTGGGTTATACAAATATGTTGCCTAGTCAAAAATAAATGAATGAGTTTTCAGATGAAGAAGACGGGTGGAGGAAAAGAACTTGGCACAAGGTCAGTGGAATGCTAAAGAGACAATATCAAAAGACTTGAGAAGAAGCCCCATGAGGAATGAAGAGTGAGTCTGTACAATTTGGCTTAGAAAAGAGAAAACTAAGAGGTGATAGAACAGAACTCCTACATAGACACTGGCTGCTAGCCATTTGCCATCTTCCCTGAAAACAGGAGATACGAGAGTTAAAGCATAAATGATTTCGCTTCAATATCCAAATAAGACTCCAAACACAGGGCTCGGTTATCAAAAGAATGTACAGACTTGCTTTCCCTGAAGCCCACCACTCCTTGAAATACAGAACTCTCAGTTCACTAACCAAAATACCCTGCACTGGCTTTTGGTCTGTGCCTGGGTGCTTCAGTCCGTTAAGCATCTGACTTGGGCCCAGGACATGATCTCACAGTTTGTGGGTTTGAGCCCCTCACCGGGCTCTCTGCTGTAGGTGCAAAGCCCACTTTGGATCCTCTGTCCCCTTCTCTCTGTCCTTCCCTTCTTGTGCTTGTGCTTTCTCTCTCTAAAAATAAATAAACATTTTTTACAGATTTAGAATAGCAAGAATACAAAGCCATTCCTAATCTGCACCAGCCTACCTTTAATCCTAGGGCTGTGGCTGGGCCATTCCTGCTTTCCTCCTTCCACACAATATACTCTCGCCTCCAGCCTGGTTACAACTTCCCGTTTCTAAAACCTGTGCCATTTTCCTCTACCGATGCTCATCTCACTTCTCGGAATATCCTTCTACTTACCTTTCTAGAGCACTCCTATTCACTCTTGAGACTCAGAAGGAAAGTCCTTTGTGAAATACTTTTGGAAGCCTCTCTAATTATGGCACAATTTGTTGTTCCCTCCTATACCTTCCCATGCCAAGTGCCCACGTTCCTCTTTTTTATTGTTCATTAGACTATATGATGATTAGAGGAATAGAGGTTTGATGCCCCATTAAAATTGGCAGATATCAGACTGCCAATTTTATCTTTTTATGCTTAGAAACCAATTTTGTGGTCTATAACTAGCACAGTAACTGACCTCAAATTATGCTGACTGCATGGAGAATACAGTATAAAAACACAATTGGGAATGAGAAAATCTAGGCAGTCATTCTGCACCTATATATTTCAAACACTTCAAAGAAATGGGATGATTACTAGTCTGCTCTACTATATTTACAATGTCAGGGACAAAATCCAAGGCAATCATTGGGCTGTACTGAATAGATCCTGAATACATCAGAATATACTCTATTTCAAAAGATGTACAGTGGCCTTGCCATCAATGCAATTGTACACTGGGGAATATAAATATGCAAAAGCATACTTTGAAAGTGAAGTTCCATCAGGTTTCTAATAACTGATGTTTTCCAATAACATGCATATTTAACACTTAATGTACTTCTCATTTATTTTAGCATTTTGGTTTATTTCCTTAAGGATAAAGAAAACTAAAAAGTCCACAACTGCTTCTACTTGGAACGCACCAACACCATATCTTTAATTATAAAACAAATAGAAACAAGACCTCTTTCTGAAGTCTTGGTCTTGGGAATGGGTCTCTTCCATGTCAGAAAAATATATTTTAATTTATGCATCATCCAAAGGTTCCAATTATCAAATTCAATCTCAGATTTTACATCCAAAGGCTTGTGCAAGCACTCAAGTCTCTGTGTAATCATTTCATTTATCATAATTGATTAAATCGTCCATAATCATCATAAATTATCATATCACTAATTGGGAAATGAATCAACCAGAAATACCTGTGTCCTCTTTCAGGTTCAGTTTCATTTTGAACCTACACAAGAGAAATGGAGTCAGACCCAACTGGGCTGAACTGCCAGCTTAATCATACAGTTGAACAGTAGGCAGGTACTCATCCTCATTAAGCTTTTGTGTCATCACCTATAAACGGAGGAATAATACCAGCATTCCCTCGAGAGCTCTAAATTATGAATAAACTAGAAACTGGTAGCACATCATGCCTAGCCCATAATAGATTTTCAATAAGTTGTGTTGTTTTTAAAATCATGGTTCCGTTTGCCAATCAATATTTTATTCACCCTGTTGCAGCTTCCTCAGTGTGGCGCACTCTTGCCCATTCATACTTACCTTAATTAAATAAACTTATCTTGGTCCTTAAATACCAGTTGTCAACACCCTTGAGAAAACTTCCTGACTTCCTCCCATCTCTTCAGGTCAGTTAGTCACTCTTGAGTCTTCTGCCTTAACATTCTAGGCCTACCTCTGTCATTGCCTTTATTATACTATAATATAATAATTATTTACTCCTTAGCTCCCCTATTTTAGTGTAAGTTCCTTGAGAAAAGAGATTGTGTCTCCATCTGTGTTATATTAGTATCTTCTAGCACCACGTATTTAGAAGGGAAGTAAAAGTAGGGGTCTTAAAATACTTTAATTCAGACAGCTAAAATAGAAAGAAAGCATAGGTGTTAATGTTATTTTGGCTAAGAATCCAGAGGGAAATTACCTATTATGCCAATTATTTAAAAATTTTAAAGTCCTGAGTTAGTCTTTACTTTTCTCAAAAAATAAAAGTGTGCTACTTTTCTGTTAATGTAAAGAATCTCAGGGGCACCTGGCTGGCTCAGTCAGAAGAGCATCCGACTCTTGATCTTGGGGGCATGGGTTCAAGCCCCATGTTAGGTGTAGAGATTACTAAATAAATAAATAAACTTAAAAAGATAAGGAGCCTAGTTCTGGGTCTGGTCCAGGGGGTTTATTGAACTGCCATGTAAGTGTGTAAAAAAAAATAGTCAGCTCTGCCAGAAGTAAATTCAAACATAACATGAACAACATAATTCCCATAATACATGTCCATACGGGCAAAGCTCATAACAATGTCTCAACAAGTCTATAGAAGAATAAAAAGTGAATGAGAGACCCTCTGCTTTCAAGTATGTGAAGTTAAGGAAAGTTTGGGAGAAAAGTAAAAAATCATTCAGTAATGAGTGTACGCAAGCTGATTCTATGTATTTAATTCTCAGATGACTACGTTTGAGAGTAGAGTAAGACTGGTTCCAGAATGGGGCTGGAAATATGCAAGAATTCTCAGTATCTCTCCCCTTCACACACAAATGATTTATCAATTCTGATTAATTTAATTAGCAAGATCATCTTTCAAAATAAAAAATACCACTATGGGATGGGAAGAGGAATAAGTAAAATAATCATCTGAGTGCTATTATCAAATGCTCAGTTCAAATCAGAACCACATCTTGCTAATTAAGATTGGAAGCAAACTTACCCTAGAAGGAGGAAAAAAATCTGGACCTGAGAAGCTCAGACCCTTAGTCTCACTCTTTATACTTCCAGTGCAGAACAATACATCCAGATTTTGTTACTGTAGGAATCTGGAGAGGTGCTCTACTCCCCAGACCAAGAAACTTGATTTTCAAACCAAACACATGAGAAATCCAAAACAACTCATTCAGTTTTCAACACAAACAACAGAGAAAAAAATTGTATTAATAAGTACCTCCTATTATCTAAGGAGGAAGGATTCTGGTAGGAGATGGACTTTCTTTGTGGAGCACAAAGCCCCCAGGATGGTGACCAGTGGCTTCCTTCCAGGACAGTTTGAGGAGACGAACATGAGGCCCAGCTGGAGGAGTGTACAGTGCCCCCTGTCAATCTAAGAATGGAGATGTGCAAGGAGTTGAGGGGACCCCAGAGAGGGTAGGGAGGCAGGTGGGAGAAAAAGGGGCAACAGGCTACAACAGAAGACAAGAGGAAAGTTGCCCAAGACGGGGAGGAAGTGAAACGTTCCAAGCCCTCTGATGTCAGCCAGCTTCTCCATGAAGCCTACGGTCAAATGCCGTTTCCCACCAATTCTTGAGGAAGCTTTTCATTTGGAAAAATGAGGAGCCCCCTGAGTTCTCTTCCAAGACGGTCATGGGATGAGGACAAAACTGTCCATGGGGCCCAGCCACATCTGTCTCACACAATCATTTTTGTCTTTTGGTTTGGTTTAAACTTCAAAGGGGATCAACTAATTTCATCATTGATAGAGACGAGAGAAGAGCATAAACGAACCCCAGCCAATATGAGCTATGCATCCTGCAGAGGTTTGCTCTTGGTTAAAAACACTGATGTTACTTGGAGTCAATAATGGAAAATCTCTTCAGAAATCATTGAAATTGAGTTTACTGGCCCATGCTGTCACAATCTCAACTGGAACAGCTATACTGACAGAGCTGTAAATATTTTCCATTGAAATCACAATAGTCCAATAAAGGGTATCTCTGTAGTAAAATCCTCCCTTCTGGCTGAGAAAATTGGTTGCCAGGGTAACAGAGTTAAAGCAGCAAGTGGCTGAAAATCGTTTTTCATTCCCAGCACGATGCCTTCCTCTTTCACAAAATAACAACAACACTCTGACAGGCGAAATAACAAAAAAGAAAAACCCTAATTGTGGACACTCTAGAATTCATGGACACAGTTTTCTACCAGTCCCTTTAATCTATCTCTCCACGCCATCCTATCATCTGATCCCTATCAAAAATATTTTGATTCATCCCACCTCTTACTATAAATCTCCCTTCTCTTTGGGCTGATGTGATGGTAGAGTGTCATTCTATAGTTCTTCACATAGCTTCTGGCCAGCCAGGAGCCAGAATAGAGCCAACAGCGCCCTCCGTGCCGTGTTCATACACACTCCAAGTCCATTTACAAACAAACCCAGCTGGATCCTTATCTGTGAAGGTAAATGTGTTGCCTTACCCTCCAAACTGAGCTTCCTTCCAGAGTTCCTCATTTTATCTCAAGGTGGGGCTACTTTCCCGAGTCCCAGATTCCTAATCCTGATGTTACTTTAAAAAAAATTTTTTTTCATGTTTGCTTATTTTTCAGAGACAGAGCATGGGCAAGAGAGGGAGCACAGAATCTGAAGCAGGCTCCAGGCTCTGAGCTGTCAGCGCAGAGCCTGACGCAAGGCTTGAACCCACAAGCCATGAAGTCATGACCTGAGGCAAAGTCTGACTTTGCTTAACAGACTGAGCCACCCAGGTACCCCTCTGGTGTTACCTTTTATTTCACCATCTCTTCTGTTCTTCAGGCCCCACCAGCCGCTAAGTTACTGGAATACTTCCTTGTCATGTTGCTTGACTTTGACACCCCCTCAGCCCTCCCTAGCAACTTTTCAAATGCAAGAACTTTAAAACATACACTTTATATGCTGTCCTCTCTCCTGGTATCATATTCTTTCTCTTTAGTTTTCTCTCTGACCTGTTTCCTCACCCTCTAATTTTAATGTAGATATCCAAAACCATTTCTCTCTTCTTAGCCTGGAAAAACAGAAAACTCCTTTAGGGCAAAACCTGCCCTTGTTGAGGAAATTATCTGAACCAGAATCAGCTGCTTTGGGGTAGAAGCTCGGCCCGAACAGCCCCAAACTGTTGCACGTGAGGTGAAGGGAAGAGTGTGTCGGTTGCTCCAGAAGAAGAGGGAGGACTTGGGGACCGGCAAGATGCCGGAAGGCTTTGCATCAGCGGTCCCCCGAACTTCAGAGAAGTGAGAAAAGTCACAGAATGTGACTTTGTGAAAGTGGATTTTGGTTTTGGTTTATTTTGTGGGGATTTTGTGTGAGCCAACTGGTGAAGGTGCTGTCACCCAGACTGACAGGGCAGGACTGGGGCAGCCAGTTGTCTCCCTTAGGCAGACAGGAAGCTGGAAGAAGAATTGTGAATAAGTTGAGTAGTAGGAAATCCTCAAAACCTCAGAAGGGCTCCGAATTCTCATTTGTCATGTGTTCAAGTGTTGGATGTGTTTACCAAAATATCTGAAGACTAGGAGGCCCTAGCGGATGTCTGGCTTACATTTTACTAACTTTATATAATTTTATAACTTGCCTTTAATCTTTTCTGGCTCAAGGGAGAGCATAAAAATAAATAGATAAAATTTAAAGAATGTGTAAAAGGGACACTGTTTATACATTGTGATTATAACCTTATAAAATGATTCAGAGGAAGAAATTAAGGAAATATATCAAAATGTCAATCAACTACGTTTGGTAGTAGGATTGTGGTAACTTTCTCTTCTTTTTTCAAACGTGTAATATGGTTATATTTTATTTTTACCTCTTAAATAGGAAATTTAAAAAGTTATGTAGGGGCGCCTGGGTGGCTTAGTCGGTTAAGCGTCCGACTTTCGCTTAGGTCNTAAAAAAAATAAATAAAAATAAAAAAATAAAAATAAAAAGTTATGTCATATGAGGAAATATTCATGATAGAATGTTACATTTAAAAATTAAACTGAAAGTGCAGCAAAAAGATAAAATAAAAATGCAATGCATGTAGACAAGAGGTAGAAAGGATATTCAAAATTGTCACAGTTTGATTTTCCTGGGAAGCAGACTCTGAGACCGAATTGGGTTTAAGATGTTTCTCAGGGAGCTCTTAGGATCATCACCTGTGGAAAATTGAAGGCAAGAAGGAGGGTGGGCAGGGGGAGAAGTCTAGCTGAGTTAGTCTATCAATTATCCCCGGGTGGGCCAGAACACCTATGCTGCACACTCCCACCCAACTCAGCCATTGGACGTGTGGACACTCCAGGGAGGGGTGACCTTGGAAAAGGTAATTGTCTGCCTGAAGGGACCTCCATCTGAAGGTTGTCTGCTGACAACACTCCTAGGAGCTGAGCCAATAGTTTCTTCCTTGAAGGGGGTATGAGCCACACATGTTCATATCCAGCACAAAAATGAAAACGTTGCATATGGAATGGTAGGATAAGTGTCATTCAAAAGCAGTTTTTAAATCACTTTTAATTTTGCTATATCAAATTTTTATTTCTAGAAAATGCATATTTTAATATGCAGCATTGTTGTGAGAATTTAAAAAGATAACAATTGTAAAGCACGGTGCTTGACATAAAGTGCCGATGTTATTACTGCCCTTTGTCTCTAACTCTTCCTCACTTACACCCTGCTCCAGAGCGAGTCCTCTTCTTTTTATGCCTTGTATAACTAGTCAGTGGCCAAACCACCTCTTTTTTGCACCTGTCCCTATCTTTCTGTTTTCTGGCATTGAAAATATTGTGAAGGATATGATCCTGGAGTCAAACCAGGCACTTTATGAGAATCCAAAGACAAACAAGAGGATAACAGGCCAACACTCGAGAGATGACTAAGGAAAAGAATAAATAGTCTGGGTCTTTAATGGTGTTACTGAAATACCACACAACCCTGAAGCCATCTACTTCTGGACTTTTTATCAAGTAAATAATAAATATCTTAATGATTTAAGCTACTCTTAGTTGGGCTTTGTTACTTACAGCTAAAACCATTTCTAACAAATATTTACAGAAGTGGGGATAGATGGACGTTTGGGAAGAAAAAAATACATAAGATTTGTAAAATGGCTTGAATTCTGTAAGCTGGAAGAGTTGTGTGTCTTTGGGAACATAACTGAATGATGAGATCACTTCTGACTATGTCTTTTCCAATTGATCTATGGTTTAATTTCCCGAATACCTCTCTGTCCATGATACAAAACAAATTAATCCTTCCTTTGCCTCTAAGCTAGATGGAGCAGGTGTGTGAGGAGAGAAAGGATAATGAGATTTTCTGTTTATTGGTGTAAACCAGTGTGGCCATTAAAAAACAAACAACCTCCCCCCCTTCATTCAGTACACTAAGATTCCTAGAACTTTTGTAGGAAGACCTGCATCCTGATAATTTCCAATATTACCTATGACTCTAAACATGAGCTGTTTATCCCCTTTATATTCAGCAGGTATGATTCCTGTAGAGTTGTAGACATACAGGTTACTCTCCATTCTTAGGAGAGCTGTGTGAAATGATTTACCCAGTGACTGGCTGTGGACCATGGGGGGATAATTTCAGGAATGAGGAGTTTAAATCTCTTGCCAGAATTCTCTCAGAAATGAGGCATAGAGATGGGAATAAACCTCAGAGCTTCCCAAATTTTTATCCTTCATCCTCTCTGCTTATCAGAGGTAACTTTCAAGTTTTTATGCTGTCATATAAAAAGAGACAGCTACAGAAATAAAAGCCCCATGAATTATCATTTTAGATGAGTTTCAAGAACTGTAGTTTTGAATTGGAACATTATGAAAAATAAGATTGAGTGCCTGGGCTGGCTTTTAAGAACAGAGCAGACCCGTTTCCAAAGGAGATGGATGACATGACCAAAGCCTCAGGTCTACGAATCACACCTGCTAATACACATTTGGAAATGTCAGTTATTTAGCAAGATGCTCCCCCAAGTTGGCAACACAGTTTTGGTTATACTTATACCCTAAATACTTTTTCTTATGGCTCTTAACTTAATGTGGAAGACTGCACACTTGTCCCAATGAGAATATTTCTTGGTTCATGGTTGAAGTCCACTGGATTAGCAGAAACCCTCTCTGCTATTCTCTGCTAGAGTTGTACTTCCCATCGAGATCTCAACACTTCCCAGCTCAGACACCCGGCACACCTTTCCAGACCTATCCTTTGGCGGCTTACATGATGTGTGTTCATCTTTGACCTCTCAAGTGTCATGCAATAAAGTCCACACATACGATGTCCGTATAGCCTGACCTTACTATAAGGATGTGTCTTCTGTTTTATCTCAGCACATGAGGTGAATCCAGAACTATGAGGAGGGGCACTGGGGCAGCTGTTAGTCCAGTACCACAAAGCCAGAGCCTCACTGTGAACTGAGTGCTTCTATGCTCAGGCCAGCTCTCACCTCCTTTGTTCATATCCCTTTCAAGGCTTCTGCTCATCAGAAATGCCTAGCATCCTACACAAACTAAGAAAGCAGAGTCTTTACCTTCAGGGTGCCTACAAGTCATTAAATCAGATTAGATGATCAGAACAGATAAAAAGGCCTACACAGGCACAACCATGCAAAACTTAAACAGACACATCAAATGCATAACAGACTTTGAATTACTTTTTGACCCCAAAGTCAAAGAACTTGGCATAGAAAGGATCAATTTAAGTTGGTATGAGAAAGAGGAATAGTTGGTAGGGAGACAAAGTGATTCTAATTCATCTATTTTGTGGATTGGTAACATAAGCAAAGCTATAGGACACTTTCCCCAAGATTACAGAATATTCTTAGAGTTCTCTTTTTAGCCTAAACAGGGGTATGACAACACTGGGTCGTGCTTCTCAAAATGTTGGCTGAGTGTCCTTTTCTTCAGAATCACTGAGGATAAGAAGCTTATTTAAAATGCAACTTCATGGAGGGGCCTGGGTGGTTCAGTCAGTTAAGCATCCAACTACGGCTCAGTTCATGATCTCAGGGTTCATAAGTTCGAGTCCTGCATCGGGCTCTATGCTGACAGCTCACAGCCTGGAGCCTGCTTTGGATTCTGTGTCTCCCTCCATTGTCTGCCCCTCCCGCATTCATGTTCTGTCTCTTTCTCTCTCTCAAGAATAAATAAGCATTAAAAAATAAAATAAAATTCAATTTCATGGGCTCCATCTCAGAGCTAAATCAGAATTTCCTGGGGTGGGGAATTATGGGAGTGTGTATTTGAACCGGATCCCCAAGTGTGAGACCCAAGATATAGGGACTATGGAATTTTACTAACATCCTCTATGTTTCCCAAATGTGCCTGGAGCTCTGGAGCCTCTTGTTAAGCACATTCCCAGGTGCCTCCCTTGGATATGCAGGTTCAGTAGATCTGAGGCGGAGTCCTGGGATCTGTATGTTTAACACGCGTCCCAAATGATTGTCGTGATGGGGCAAGTTTGGGGAACTCTGAAAGAAGATAATGGCTTAAAGCACATATCAATTAGATTCTATAAAAACAAAGGTGACACTTATTGATTCCTTACAACTAAACACTGCTGAATGGGTTCCTATGTTAACACACCTGAAAACAATCATAAGAGACAGGTGGTATTGTGATCCTTATTTTATGGAGGAGGAAAATGAGACTTAGCAAAAGTAACTTGAGATCACATGGTTAGTGAGCAATGGAGACAGAATTCAAACTTAAGTTGCAGGAGTCGAAGATCCTTGCTATTCCCTGTTGGGCCACCTTGCCTTTCTTTACATACCAGACAACTAATTACCAGAACGGAGTCTTCTGCTGTACATCTGAGAGAATCTCCCCTATGAGATTTTGCAGTTTTTTGAGCCAGAACTTAATACTTAAGGGTATAAAATCTAGTCCTCTTTATTTTTTGAAGTGTTTTTCTTTTTTAAAATTTTTAATGTTTATTTATTTTTTGAGAGAGAGAGAGACAGAGCACAAGTGGGGGAGGGGCAGAGAGAGGGAGACACAGAATCCGAAGCAGGCTCCAGGTTCTTAGATATCAGCACAGAGCCTGATGCAGGGCTCAAACCCACAGACTGTGAGATCATGACCTGAGGTGAAGTCAGACCCTTAACTGACTGAGCCAACCAGGTGCCCTGAAGTGTTTTTCCAACCAAAGCCCTATTTTTAGAAATTATTTTTCTGATATTCACATTATATATCACATTAATTTCTTTATTCAGTTTCCACACTGTCTGCTTCTCTTCAAGTGACTCTGTCGACTTGGCCACGATGCAGGATTACTACTGCCAAGAGGCTGGGACAGAAGTCACAAAATCTCCCCCTGAGCAGCTGCACCAAAGAAGCTTTGGTCTTAAGTGTTCTTGATGTGTCTTATTAACCATGTCAAGTGTTCACACATAATTTCCAAGTCAGGCTGATTTCTTGCGCTCATAAATTTACTCATCTTTAAATTTACCAAAGAAAGTTTATAAAAACGGCTCTTCAGAAAACTACTTCCTGCGTAGGACCATGGCATGTGAGGATTGTGACACTAGGGTTGTGGCAGGATACAGAAGAGCATGGAAAGGTCTCTGGGGGGAGAGAGGGAGAAGGAGGTGAGGTTGGCCTTGTCTGAAGCTAACGGACACTCTATGTCAATTTTTCTCATTCAAATGCAAAGGCGAGAAGAGGAACTTGATGGAGCCTACAATGAATGGGTGCCCCGAGCCTGATTTGGAGTGCGGTGTCCTTCCTGCAGGGTCAGTGGGTGCTGGGCAGTCTCAGAGCAACCAAGCAATGGATCATGAGGAGTCCCAATGGACGGGAACAACAAATCAGGAATTGTTCTCAAAAAGTGATTGCATCTTTGTCACCAGATGACACAGTGGCCTGTTTAGTTATTGGAAATGCTTACGGGGCCCCTCAGAACGGACTGCTTCAGAGACCTCTTTTTGTTTCCACTTATTCCTTTAAAAACTTTTAACAGCTTTTTTGTGGTAAAATTGGCGTAGAATGCACTGCACATGTTTAAAGGGTGGAAAAGTTTTGGCATATACATACACCTGTGAAGCCACCACCACAATCAAGATAGTGAACTATACACCACCAGCAAGAGTTTCCGTGTGACCTTTCAGAATCCCAGCCTGCCTTCTCCGGAGACCCCTTGGCAACCACTGATCAATATGCTGTCTGTCACTATTGATTAGTTTGCATTTTCTAGCATCTTATATAAATGGAACGCTACAGTAGGTATTCTTTTTATCTGGTTTCTTTCATTCAACAAAATTATTTTGAGATTTAACCCATGTCACATGAGTATTAATAGTTAAATCCTTTTTATAGCTAATATTATTTATTTCACTGATAGTATTTCATTCTATGGACATACCAACTTGTTTATTCATTCACCTGTTGATGGACATTTGCATTGTTTCCAGTTGGAGCCATGATGAACAAAGCTGCTACAAGTAATTGTTTACATATCTTCATGTGAATATGCATGCATTTCTCTTGGGTAAATACCAAGGAGAGGAATGGTGGGCTCATACAGCAGACGCATGCTTTTATTTTTTAAAAAATGAAAACGGTTTTCCAAAGTGGTTGTACCATTTACATTCTCACCAGCAGTGGGTGAGAGTTTGGGTTCCTCCACATCTTCCCCAAACCCTGGCCTGGTCAGCCCTTTCCACTTTAGCCACTCTTACAGATGTGCAGTGGTAGCACTGTGATTTTAACTGTCTCCCCCTAATGACTTAGGATGCTGAGCATGTTGTCATGTGTTTATTTGTCATCTATCTATCTTCCTTGGGGGTATGTTTGCTCAAATCATATGTCTATTTTTAAAAATAGTGTGTTCTCTTATTTTTGAGTTTTGAAGAGTTCTATTTACACTCAGGATACACGTTCTTCATCAATCATATGACTTGCAAATACTTTCCCCCAAATAGTTTTTTTTTTTTTTTTAATCCTCATGGTCCTTAATGAGGCCTGTTAATTAGAGGGATCAAATCTGCTGGAAGCCTCGGTGTCGACTGCCCACTGCTGCAGATGCCCAGCCCCATGTAAGAAGAGCCAGAGGTCAGAGGATGTCCCTGCTGCTTTGAGTCAGGGCCTCCATGTTGCACTGGGTTCAAGGTATGGGGTGGGACAGGAAGAGGTTGGGGCGAGGGGAGCCAGGATATATATATATATAGACAGTGAGCTAGAGGCTCTCTCAGGTTATCTTATTTCGTTCTCATACTCACTACTAAGATCCATTGTTATTCTGATTCTACAGCAACTTGCCTAAAGTTACAGAACCTTCAAACCTACAGAGCAAGGTTTGAAATCAAACTATGTATGCCTGACTACAAAACCCATGTTTGATTGCTTCGTCACAAGTTCACTCTGCCTCCACCACAGCCTTGCATGACCGAGGATGGGATGAGTGGATAAGATAGCCAACTTAATCTAACCCAGTGCCAGGTCAACAAGTGTTCATTGAAGCCCATCCGTGTGCTTAGAACAAAGATATTCTGAACAATAAAGACAACATGTATGAGCACAACCCCAAATAAATGAACAGTGATTAGGGTTCGTGGATGTAGCAAGACCAGAGCTGAGGGAACATCCAGTTGAAGGTTTTCGACTACATGGACATAGATGTAGTGCGAGTGTATCTGCTCACTGAGCTTGGGAACACCCAGGTAGAGTAGGAAGGCCACACTCAATTCTGCACACAGGAGTCACAGAACAAATGAAAGGAAACACAGCCCTGCTCACTGGGCAGGAGATGTGTGGAAGACTACAAGACTCAAGGTAGATTTAGGAAACTTGACAGTGAGCCATAATGAGTGCATAGAGGGAAGTGAGCATGTTGGAGAATGTCTCTAGCCTTCTGCGGGGACTGTAAAGAAAAGGACCATCATGTTCTTCTTACTCAACATTAGATCAAATGCCAGGCAAGAGAGCCTACTGGTGAGATGACATTTTAAAATGGTGTTTATGCCCCTAAACTTGTGGTACTGAATGTGGAGGGGACCCTAATGTCCCCACAAGTCGGCACAGATCACAGATCAAAGGTCAGCTTTCTCTATGGTCAGTGGAATCAAGAGGGAAGTCAAAGACAGGCACTAGCATGTATTAAGCACATGACCTACTAATTAGCAGATCCTAAGTCACCTTCACAGGCACCCTGGAGGCCCTATTATGACCTCCTCCTTCTACAACTGAGCAGAACATCCTGCTGCACACTATTGTCAATGGTGTCACCATTGTTGCTACACACCTGTAAGCGAGTGACAGTTTTTGCAGGTCAATGGACTGGTACTCATGTTATTCATTGGCAGATGCAGCAATTCTAGCGTTTTCTCAAATATTTATTGAAGACCACCCATTCTTTAAAGGTGAATTTAGTTACTGGAATTTTCCTATGCTTAAAAAATATGGTTGATGAAGCATATGAAAGGTATCTATTTTAAAATATTTCTTCTTCAATGTCTAGTTCCTGTCTGAAGGGCCTCATAGTTCCATGAGACTTTGTAGGCCTTCAGGGGCTTATTTAAGAAAGTTTTTCTTTCATTCCAACTCGCAAGAAGAACATTATCCTCATTAACAGCTCATAGGAAATGAAACGTATCTAAACTCCAGGTATTATGGCTTAAATAGGAAAAAGAAAGGTTTGCAACTGATCCAGTCTGAAGTAATTTGAAGGTTCAACCAACATGATGGGATTAATTCAAATGTATAATAATTACCCACTTCTATTGAACACACTGCAGGCAAAGATTATGTGCTTTTAGGAAACAAAATTTCTCCAGTTGCCTTCATGGTGCTTGAAGAGAACACTAGACAGAAAAGATTTGTTAATCCTTTTAAGCAGGGTGATTTGTCCCAACAACACAAATTTGTAACATAATCCAGAAATGTTTATTCCCAGTCTGAACTTAGTTTTCTTCCCTTATTTTGTTTCTCTGAGTAATTTCTGTTCTGAGAGAACAGAACAGAAATGTTCTGAGGCTCTTTTCAGCCTTCTTTTAATCATCTTGATATTTATACACAGGTGGAAGGATACTTCAGAAAACATGCCTGTTGCATCTGAAAGGCAGTCATTCTACTTCCTGAATGTGGAAATTGTGTTCCCTACGTAGGACGGTCCATTTCCAGATGCAGCCAAATGCCACCCAGTGGGGGAGGCTGAGGCGGCCTGTGGCGAGCCAAGAGCAGCTCACTGGGGCAAGCAGGTGCTGGGGGGAGGGACTCTGGTACTTAGATACCCCCAATCCCAATCCACTGTGAATCAGACAGGTCTCTAAAGGAAAAAGAAGGCATACTTTATTTATTTCTTTTTAAATGTATTTAATAAACATTTATAAAGAGCTTACTATAGCCAGGCACCATTCTCATCACTTTAGAAGTGATTAGATCAGGGCGCCTGGGTGGCTCAGTCGGTTTAAGCGTCTGACTTCGGTTCAGGTCATGATCTTGTGCCGTTCATGAGTTTGTGCCGACAGCTCAGAGCCTGGAGCCTGCTTTGGATTGTGTGTCTCCTTCTCTCTCTGCCCCTCTCCCACTTGCACGCTCTCTCTCTCTCTCTCTTTCTCTCTCTTTCTCTGTCAGAAATGAATAAACATTAAAATACATAAATAAATGAAAAATTTAAAAAAATTAAGTGATTAGATCAAGAGGTGCCTGTGTGGCTCAGTCGGTTAAGCGTCCAACTCGTTTTCAGCTCAGCTCATGATCTCCAGGTTGGCGAACCCCATATAGGTCTCTGGGCTGACAGTGTGCTGCCTGCTTGTGATTCTCTCTTTCCCTCTCTCTCTCCCCTCTCCCCGTTCTCTCTCTCTCACACATGGTGAATACATAAACATTTTTTAAGTGATTAGATCCAAAACTCGTTCATGAAATGTTCCTAAGTGTCCTGTAAAGGTCATACTGTGGTGGGGTTTCACACACCACTGCTTTTGTACCATCAATAAAATGTCACAGGGTTGTCCCAAGGATAAACCATAAGATCATAAGATTCAAAAAATGTTATTCAACCCTTTGAATATTTCAGTGCTGCTGTGTCTTGTGGCCAGCATTCACATGAAAGAACGTCTTCTTTGTGCCAAATACTGGTAGGGAGACGCATGCAGGCAGGTGCTATGGTCCCATATCTGCTAATTAAGCTGTTTCTAAGGCAAACATACAGTTCTGCAGAGGAGATGTTAACTCGGTCTTCATGGCTGTGGTAAAGTCTTCACTGATTCGCTGTATCTAATATAACACTGGAAAGTTGTACTTTTGCTGTTTCTTTGACTTTTCACCCAACAGGCATTGAGCAATGTCTGATTGTAAAATTGCTAAAGGTTTTGTCTCTGAATTATTGTTTGTACTCCTCTGGCCTCACGATATCCTAAAAGATGCTCCATGGAGTTTTCATTTCTAGGTTTAAAAGTTGTAACAGATAAGTTTTGGCATTTAAGAGCCCATCAAGTCGACATTTAAAATATTCAATTATTTCTGCCTTAAACACTGTGTTATTGGTCTGAAAACTGGCAGTTCTTAATTGGCAATATAGAGTGACAATGTAGTTGATACTCTGTATTAATCTGAAATTTTTCTGTTGTATAGGACCCAAAAGGCCAAGTATTAACGTCTATTAAGCAAGGCAAACAGAGGTTTGTCATTGGTTTCATTTACAGTTTTGCCCAGTCTCTATGGAGAGACAGAGAATTTTCCATTGTGTCAGTTTTCACATTTTTCAGCATCTTTAGACATGGATACAACTATTAGTTGAGAAAGCAAATGTGCTAATCTTTCTTGTTACATCAATGTCCTTCTTTAAATATTTTACAGTTTTTAAATTTTACAATAAAATTATTGATCTCTAAAACAGTTTTAAATAAAATTTTTAATCATATGTTTTCAGTGAAATCTTTTTAAATGCTGCACAGTTTTTTAAAATATTGCAAATTGCATATATATGATCTTATTTACATAGTTATGCACATGTGTACATCTAAACAGAAAATACATGTTAGAATGATCACTGATGTACTGATGTGTTAATGGCAATCATCTTTGAATGGTGAAATTTTAGCCTTTTTTTGTTTTTTCCTTATATTTGGTTTATTGCCTAATTTTTTTTTTACCATGTATTATTTATAACTTTTAAAAGCTATTTGTTTGTTGCAGGGAGGAACCTCTGTTCCCAGTAGTCACTGTGCAAACATCTCAGATGCTGTGAAAAGGGTGAGTGGGGCTGGCTAGAAGATTTGGTAAGTCTGCCTGGAGATAATTTGGGAGGGAGAACATGTCCGTGCTAATCAAAGCCCACAAAGGTGGACTTGAATACCAAAACATGAATATTTCAATTTCATTTACTAAGAGAACACAAAGTCCACTGGAATAACATCTCTTCCAAATCACATAGCTGACTTGAGAAAATAAGTTACAGAGTTGCAAAAAGCCAGAACTAGAAAGGAACTTCAAGTCCCAATGAGGAAGTACATCTTCCATGTCACAGAGAAATCTCACAGTGTGTATATGGAAAAGACCAGGGTCATCTGGGAGGCCTGAGACAGATTCCTCATGACAGCCATAGTTTGTCAGCCCTGGAGAAAGGGTGTCCCCTCTCTGCCTCTGCATTTCCCCTTAGCAACGTCACCACACTTTTTGTAAGCTTCTTGTCACAACTTCTAAGACCTCTGTACATCCTGCTTTAACTACGTTTCACTCCACAAACTTCTGGTTTCCTTCAGAGATGCCAGCTCGTTCTTACAAACATATGATATCTAAATCCTAAGGCAGAATGGGCAGCAGCATAGGCTAGTTAATACTTCTTAGTATCAAATGCAGACTCAATCTTATTTCCAAATTCCAGAGGTCAGTCTGCTAAACCCATCATTTCCATTCTTTTAGTGCATTTGCTGTAAGATCATCAGATGGGGGGCAGTGACCTGGGGACAGTAAGCCATGAACTGGGAGGAAATAAAGGAGATACTCAAATCTACTGAAGGTTCATTTATTGCCCTAAAAAAATGGTCTAAACCTATAAAATGTAAAGCCAGATTATACTAAAGGTGGTTGCTTAGCCATCTCAAAATACTTTTGGAAATAGTTGGAGCATGTATTAGGGTTCTCCAGAGAAGTGGAACTAACAGAGATATAGAGATAAGTGAATGGATATGGATATATATGTGTATATCCATATGGATATGTGTGTATATATGTATACACCTATATATAGATATGACATATATATACACATATGTCAGAGAGAGAAGGGTTTAGAGTCAAGCAGAGTACTATGTATTAGCTACCAATCTCAGGGGAAGGATCATGAACACTTCTGCCCACTACATCTTGGATTGGAGTAACCAAGGAAAATACAATGCAGTCAAGCACTGNCACATGTCAGAGAGAGAAGGGTTTAGAGTCAAGCAGAGTACTATGTATTTATTAGCTACCAATCTCAGGGGAAGGATCATTGACACTTCTGCCCACTACATCTTGGATTGGAGTAACCAAGGAAAATACAATGCAGTCAAGCACTGGGATGGAACAAGTCTTTGTTTACAGAGAGAAGAGACAGCAAGATTAGCTCCAAGAATGCACATTCATTGGTTCCTCATGGCAAGTGGACCCGCCTCCAGCACAGCCCTCACAGGGCAATTGGCCTAGGAGCCTCCCCTTCCTGCCATAGTAGAAGGACCCTGACCCATCTCTGGTGGAATCTGAAATACTGAAGCTGGGGGTGTGCCTCAGGGCCACTGACAACACACTTAAGCAGAACAAAGGAGCACTCACAGAGCAGGAAACAAGAAAGGTGTTTCCCCCAAGGTGATGAGCTTGGCTGGGCTGTGTGGGCCCTTCATCTCAAAGACCAAGGCCCATTCTTACCTGGCCAAATTGGGACTAGAAGGCTGTGCACATGCGACTATCTTTGCTAACATTTATTTTAAGGAACTGGCTTGGGGCTAGTGAGTCTAAAATCTGTGGGTCTGGCTGGCAGGCTAGAGATTCAGGTAAGAGTTGATGGTGAGTCTTAAGTCCAAAACTTTCAGGGCATAGCAGCAGGCTGGAAACAGAACTCTTTCTTCAGGAAACCTCAGTGTTAATGCTTTAGGCTTGCAGCTTATTGGATGAGGTTTACCTATATTATGGAGGGTAATCTATATTTTTAAAAGTCTATTGATAAGCACATCTGAGAAATAGCATCATGGCAACAACTGAAACGCCCAGAGTTCGAGAGACCCCAAAAACAGACCACCAGAGACCAGAGTCAAAGCCAATCGGCAAGGGTCGTTTATTTGCAGGTTCGAACCTGGACCTCCGCGCACTCGTCGCCGGTGACGCTGAGAGGCCCCGAACAAAGTCTTTGCAGCCTTTTTATAGACAGGAGTAAACAAGTCGTGGGGAGGGACAGGGGATCTCTATGGTTACAGGTTTGTCATTGGTTGATATTTAAATGTGAACATATACCACATTTGATTGGTTCCCGCCATCAGGTTTTTGGCGGGATCCAATTACAACATTTAGGATACCTTTGAATTCAACCAATCACAGAGCGAGCCTAGGGTCTTGTTCGGCGACTAACAGGTTAACTTTAACATTAGGTAACAGGGTCCTATCTATAGTTTCTATCTCCAGGCCTCTCCCTCAGTAATGTGGAGGGTGGTCGCTGGACTTTCCTGATTGGGTGTTGCAAGGGTGGTTTCTCCTGCCTTGGGCAATGTGTAACTGCCTGATAGTTTCGGGAAAGCTGGAACTCAGCCTTAAGCAATGGTACAGAAGCGGAAGGAGCTAGTTAGGTTTTAGTTTCCCGTAGTGCAAGCACTTGTACAGAAGCAGAAAAGCTGGTTGAGTTTTTGGTTTAGTTTGTCTAGGCCCCTCACTCCAAGGAGCCGGCACCGATGCAAGTGCAAAAGGGTCTTTATTACAAGCTTGAGCAGGGGCTCACCCAGCCTGCTGGTGTCATGGCAGCAAGGTGAAGCCAAGAACAATAGCGAACAGGGTTTTTAAGGAGTAAGGGATGGGGGTGTTACAGTACATGTAGCATCATCACATAAGCACCAATTACAATTACAGCTTCGACCATTCAGTGTCTGTGAGGTGTTCATTACTTTTGGTGGGACCCAATCATGACCTTTGAGAATCCTTACTTAATTTTTGGCTCTTCACAACTAAACTCAATGTTTGAGCAAACGGGGCACCAGGGCCTAGCAAACTTGATTTTTTTAAAAAAAAATGCATTGAGGAGCTCAGTCGGTTAAGCATCCAACTTCAGCTCAGGTCATGACCTTGCGATTTGTTCAAGCCCTGCATCAGACTAT
Organism: Crocuta crocuta; assembly: GCF_008692635.1. Taxonomy (NCBI): domain Eukaryota; kingdom Metazoa; phylum Chordata; class Mammalia; order Carnivora; family Hyaenidae; genus Crocuta; species Crocuta crocuta. The sequence goes on from NW_027551567.1 coordinate 6,229,795, forward strand.
GTGCTGACAGCTCAGAGCCTGGAGCCTGCTTTGGATTCTGTGTCTCCCTCTCTCTCTGCCCCACGCCTGCTTCGTCTCTAAAAATAATTAAAAATAAATGTTAAAAAAATTTTTTTAATGCATTGATTCCCTGCCATTATGTCCTAAATCACTGGCTCTTCTCTGGAAGAGTATCACTGATCACTGCTCATCTTCTCATGATGCCATTTTCCTGCTAGAAGTCATTCACTGGGTCTCCACTGTCCTTAGTATTATATACAAACTCCTTATCTTGACACATAAGACCCTCTGTGATGTGGCCACAGACCTCACCTGCCATCAAGCATACTCACACAGGCAACCAAACTGTATACCTGGCCCTTCCAGGGCTACTGTGTCTGTTTCCCAGTTCTGCCCATCAAAACCCACTGCCTGATACAGGCCAGCTCAAATACCAATTCCATTCAAAATCATCTTTGATGTTCATAATCTAAAATAGCTCCCTCCTTTCTGTGTTTAAAAAAAATAGAACTTTTTCTTATTCTGCCTTATATGGAAATCTCTTAAATACATTATCTCCCTTCTAGATGTAAATTTACCTTGAGGACTAGAATCATCTCTACATCCTGAGAGAACAGGCACTTATATACTCAATTAATTTCAGAGCTAGAGGAAGAGGGAAATGGAACAATTTTCTCCTGGTTGTCGAGCAGCATGCAAATAAACTTTGAGGTGAAGAAAGCAGAGTCCTGATGTAACTCTCCACGCCCTCCCCGCTCCTGCAGTCGGCCCTCAGTGCTCATTCATCCCCTCAACAGTCCCTCTGTCCTGCCTCTAGTCTTGGCTGCAGATCAATGTATTGACATGGCCTGAGTTCCTCTGACCTCTGATTCTGTTCTCACTTTGGACTTGCATTGTGCTTACCGCCCCTCCCACCCCTGCCTGAGGCCCCACTTGGTATGTCAGACCTTAAAGGACAAGGCCTCCTGCCTCACCTCCATCCTCTCAGAGCTGAGGTGCAGAGAGGTTTATGAGAGTTACCCGTGGCCATGGCTTGGGGGAGGGAAAGGAACTTTGGCTCGGGAGAGAAGATCTGGGTTTGAGTTTTGAAGGCTATGCTTGCCAGCTGAGGAACTCGGCTGGTTATGTGATGTCCCCTAGCATCTATTCCCCATGCACGAAGTAAGAATTACTAGTACAATGCAGTTCCTAGGGTTTAGTGAGGAATAAATGATATGTGGCTTATAAAAGTGTTTTGCAGCATTTGCTGCAGACCTCAGTTATTCCTGTGACTGGGTTGGCCAGGGACTGCTCATCTGCCACAGTGTCTCCTCCCAAGAAACCCCTTGGATCAGGGACTTGGTTCCAATTTACCACCCCTTCATTGGGCCAGATTAAGACTTTATATAAACTGATGTGAGTGTAAGAAATTCTAATACAGGAATGCCTGGGTGGCTCAGTCGAATAAGTGGCTGACTTCAGCTCAGGTCATGATCTCACGGTTTGTGAGTTTGAGTCCCATGTCAGGCTCTGTGCTGACAGCTCAAAGTCTGGAGTCCACTTCAGATTCTGTGTCTCCCTCTCTCTCTGCCCCTCCCTGCTCACGCTCTGTCTGTCTGTCTCTCTCAAAAAGAAATAAACATTTAAAAAAATTAGAAATTCTAACACAATGTTCTTATATTTCTTATGGCAATAGCTTTGGAGTTATTTTGAAAGAGAACGTTCTCTGAGAATGTCGGGTCCTCTGTTTGCGGCCCCTAAGCGCCTGGTGTGGTCGGCCTGCAGGTAAGCCAGCACAGCCTTTATCTGTGCTCACGTCCTAAGGTCTGGCTTTTTCCTGATTGGCTCAGTCTGTTCTGATGCCGTTGATACTCCCCCTTCTAGAAATGACAAGGTAGTAGAAAAAGTCAACAAATGGCAAGGGATAGATAGGGAGAGAGATCTTATCTCCAAATCAGTTATCTGAGAGCACACGCAGATGGTGAGCCAGGCAGGTGAGATGGGAGCAGATGGCTCATTCTCAGGGTGTCTCTGGTTGAGAAAGGTAGCGCCGTTCTCCCTTTGTGTGAGACCAGAGAGTTGGTGTGCATCTTCTGTGCTGGAAGGCACCACCAGCCATTCCAATTAAGAAAGGCATGCTTCACCACTCACCCCTCCCCTCCCTTCACTCCCAGCCCTCCCCTCCCTTCCTCTTCTTTCTTCTCCTGCCATCTTCCTCATTCCTAGAGTGTTTTAGCAGATAGCTCCTTGATAGATTTGGCCTCACTGCCTTCATATAGTCCTACCAATCCCTGCTCTCCTCAGACCTTAACTCATCTTACCCATCCATGCCCACTCTGGAAGATTCTATCTGCCTGATAACCTAAAACTGCCGTTCTTCCTCCAGGAATTCTGTGATGACTCCTTAAGGCTAAGTGAGGGATTCTGTTTCTGCCTCTCATTGCAACCTTTGCATATTTCTGATACAGCATTTATTGTAATGCACCTCGATTATTGGCTTACTGATTCTGTACACATTAAACTAGGAGCTCCTTAATTTAAAAGAAAAAAATACATTATTGAGCAGCTGGGTGGTTCAGTTAAGCATCTGACTTCGGCTCAGGTCATGATCTCACGGGTTTGTGAATTTGAGCCCCGTGTCGGGCTCTGTGCTGACAGCTCAGAACCTGAAGCCTGCTTCAGATTCTGTGTCTCCCTCTCTCTCTGCCCCATTTGTGTTCTGCGTCTCTCTGTTTCTCAAAAGCAAGTAAACATTTAAAAAACCCATTATATTGAGAGATAGAAGTATCAGCCCAAAGTGGGCTCAAACAACATCAAATTCCGAGTTACAAAAGGGACAAAGTCGGTGGGGGACAATGAAGGCTGTATAAACAAACTCTTCCTACTACTTCCATAGCGCCTGGGTGCGTGCAGATGGTGGAGGGAGGGAAAACCCTGCCATGTGTGGGTCTTGGCCGCATGTGTTGAGGGCTCCTCAGGTGGGCAAAACGCCAGATACTGAAAGAGTTCAACTCACAGACTGTGACTTACAAATAAATCATATAGATAGTCATTGCTCTCTTATTTTCTTCCCTCTTGCCTGCCATGCTGCGATGTAGTGTTTACGAGCTCTGCAATGAATCATAGCATATAAATAAGTAGAATATCCTTTTCCATTTGCCTCTAAGATTGCATAGCAATTTGTTATGCAATAAAAACAACATTAACATTCTGTGACTACATTCCCCTAGAAAATACCTTCTAGGGCTTTCCAAATAGCTCAGAAGAAGGGTTTCAAACTTTCCCTTTAAAAAACAACTTGAATCTAGTACTTCTCAGAGGAAATGCCAGCCTCAATTTTTCTTGGCTTAATTTCATGTGAAGAATAGTACATTTTCTTCTTCTTCCTCTCGAGCTCTGCTTTCCAGTCCCAAGAAGAAAAGGAGTCATGGTGAAGCAGTCACTGCTCATAGATAACAAAGCTGAAGAGCAAAAGTAATGACAAAATGGCCTTACCTTAGATATATCAAAAATAAGAAAAATACTTGGAACCATTTTTCCCAGTAAATTACAAAAGTTAGATGAAATAAACCATTTTGAAAATAAATATGTCAACAAAACTGACTCAAAGAAAAAAAAATCACAGAATCCCTGCTGTACCCTGAATGTTTGTGTTTCCTCTCAAATTCATATATTTAAATCCTACCCCCCAAAAGGTGATAGTAATAGCAGATGGATCATTAGGAGATGCTTTAGCCCTCCCTGTGGGTGGAGGCTTCATTAGTACTTTGTGAAAAAGGCTCCACAGAGATCTCTATCCCCTTCTATCATGTAAGAACACAGTGAGAGGGTGCTGGCTGTGAACCAGAAGAGGGCCTCCCCCAAAGTGCTACCATGCTGGTGCCTTGACCTTGGACTTCCAGCCTCCAGAACTGTGAGCAATACATTTCTGTTGTTTACAAGTGCCCTAGTCTGTGGTGCTTGTTAGAGCAGCCCAGTGGACTAAGACAACCCCAAAGAAGCTTAAAAATATTAAAGACAACCAAGCAAGAATGTAAAAGTCTGCTGATGAAAGGTGGTGAGACAGTTTGACAAATGAGATCTACCAACAGTTGAAAACACAGATTCCTGCCCTATATGGATTTTACCTTAAAATAAAAAAGATGAAGTATTGTCTACTTCAAAGCACTTGTTATATGACCAGTATGACTTTGATATTAAAACCAGGTTAGAATGATAAAGAAATTAAAAATAACATGCTAATCTCACTTATGAATATTGACTAATAAAGCTCCTATATAAAATATTAGCAAAGCAAACTCAATGATTAAAAAGACAAAACAAACAATAATTATGACCCAACTGGTCTCAAGAACATAAGTATGAGTTAAGTTCAGACAAATCTCTTTTTCATCTATGTCTATATTTTATTTTATCAATGATCATATTAGCAGATTCAAAATGCAAAACAGGGGTGCCCAGCTGGCTCAGTCAGTTAAGTGTCTGACTCTTGATATGGGCTTAGGTTCTGATCTCATGGTCATGAGATTGAGCCCCACGTTTGGCTCCATGCTCAGATTGGGATCCTTTCTCTCTCTCTCCCCTTCCCCTGCTTGTGCTCTTTCTCTTTCTCTCTTTTTCTCTCTCACAATAAATAAATAGACTTAAATAAAAAATGAAAAACAGTCAGATTGCCTTAGGAGATGGAAGAAAATGTTTTGAAAATACTATGATTTCATCCAAAAATCAAATAATCCAGTTAAGAAATGGACAGAAGACATGAATAGACATTTTTCCAAAGAAGACATCAGATGGCCAACAGACACATGAAAAGATCCTCAATACCACTCATCATTAAGGAAATATGAATCAAAATCACAATAAGCTACCACTTCATTCACACCTGTCAGAATGGCTAAAATGAACAACACAGGAAATAAGAGATGTTTGCAAGGATGTGGAGACAGGGGAACCCTCTTCCACTGTTGGTGGGAATGCAAACTGGAGCTCCCACTCTGGAAAATAGTTTGGAGTTTCTTCAGTAAGTTAAAAGTAGAAACACCCTACAGCCCAGCAATTGCCCTGCTAGGTATTTGCCCAAAGGATACAAAAATACTGATTTGAAGGGACACATGTATCCCAATATTTATAGCAGCATTATCAACAATAGCCAAATTATGGAAAGAACCCATATGTCCATTAACTGATGAATTGATAAAGAGGATGTGGTATACATGCGCGCGCGCGCGCACACACACACACACACATTTAGATAGATAGATAGATAGATAGATAGATAGATAGACAGACAGACAGACTTGGGATATGACAAAAGTGACTTTGCAAATCAAAAGCTAAAGACAAAGTAAACTAGTGTTTTCGCATTTTGTTTTACTGACAACCCGCAGTAAGAGATACATTTTCTGGTGGTCAGAAAGATGGCGGAGTAGGAGGAATCTTAGCTCACCTCATCCCACAGACATACAGACATAATAGCTACATCTGCACAACTAATCAGAGAGCAACATGAAGATGGGCAGAATAGACCTTCCACAGTTAATTGTAGATAGAAGGCCACACCAAAAAGGGCAGGAGGAGCAGAGACGCCTTTGGGAACCAAAACCCTGGTGAGAGGAGCCACAAATGGTGGGGACACTACCAACGTGGAGAAGCACGAGGACCAGCGCCCACACCAGGGGCCCAGGACTGACAGCCCGGACTGGGAAGCTGAGTCCCCATAACATATGGCTTTGCAAATCAGTGGGGCTAACTGTGGTAGCTCTTAAAATCAGTGGGGCTTAATTCTGGGTACTTTAAAAACCAGCAGGCTTTACTGGGAGAGCCGTTGGGGGAGGGGGATAGGACACTGAGTCCCCTAAAGGGCCTTTAAGGGCCGTCATAATAAATAACTCAGCCCAGGACACAGTAGGAAGCAGCAGTTTGAAAAGCAGTCTGAAAAACCCACTATTTTCCAGAGCAGGTGCTCCAGTTTGCATTCCCACCAACAGTGTAAGAGGGGTCCCCTTTCTCCACATCCTTGCCAACATCTCTATCTCTCTGGGATATAGAGAAGGAGATTTATTTGCTAACCTCAGAATGTGAGCTGGAGGGGCAGGGGTCTTCAGGAGAGGTCAAGAACAAAAGTGTTGCTAGAGCCATTTCTCTTCCCCTCCGCCAACCACAGCTGGAACCAGTGCAAACACCCTCCTCCTTCTGTGCCAGCACCACATGCTCCGCCCCCGTCTCCCTGAGGACCTATCCCCCCACCCCCATCCAACCTGCCCAGCAGGCAGGCATCTCTCCAAAGCAGCTCCTGCACCACCACAGCCTGCAAGCAGCCCCAGCAAGGGCTGGTGCCACTCGAAACAGACTCCTGTCCAGGGAGCGAGGGAGGTAATTCCACACACCAGCGCGCAGCTAGCTTGGCTGCTGATCCTGCCCACCTATAAGCCTGCTGTGGCCTCAGACAGTCCCTTCAACAGTGTAGGGACAAAACTCTTCCCAGTGTACACACAGCAGGCAAAATGGGTCATTGCAGCCAGCTGGGCTGAAGGCAGCTGCAGCTCAGCCACAATGGAAGGTGCACCCAGCCCCACAGGAGACGCCTCAGGGACACTTGGCTCTGCTCACCAAAAATATAAGATGCCCAGGCATAAACTCAACCATGGAGGCAGAAGACCTGTACTGTGAAAACTAGAAAATACTGAAAATATCGATAAGAAATTAGACGCCACAAATAAATGGGAAGACATTCCACGCTCATAATTTGGAAGAATTAATATTGTTAAAATGTCCACACTACCCAAAGCAATCTACATATTCAATGCAATTCCTGTCAAAATACCAATAGTATTTCTATAGAACTAGAACAAATAATACTGCAATTTGTATGGAACCACGAAAATACCTCAGATCGCTGAAGCAAACTTAAAAAGGAAGAACAAAGCTGGAGGCATCACAATTCCAGATTTCAAGTTATATTACAAAGCTGTGGTAATCAGAAGGGTATAGTACTGGCACAAAAACAGACACATAGATCAATGGAACAAAGTCGAGAGCCCAGAAATAAACCCATGCTTATATAGTCAACTAATACATGATGAAGGAGATAGAACTATACAGTGGAAAGAAAACACCAGTTTCTTCAATAAAGGGTGATGGGAAAACCGGACACTATATGCAACAGAATGAAACTGGACCACTTTTTACACCATACCTGATAATATCTCAGAATGGATTAAAAGCCTAAATGTGAGACCTAAAACCATAAAAATGCTAGAAGAAAACAGGCACTAATCTCTTTGACATCAGCCTTAGCCACATTTTCCTAGATAGGTCTCTCTAGGCAAGGAAAATAAAACTATTTGGGAAATAAATAATAAGTAAAATTAAACTATTGGGACTACTTTAAAAACAAAGGTTTTGCACAACAAAGGAAACCACTGATAAAACAAAAAAACAACTTACTGAATGGGAGAAGATATTTTCAAATGACATATCCAGTAAGAGATTAATATCCAAAATATATAAGGAACTTATATAACTCAACACCAAAAATGAAAACGAATAGTCTAGTTTTAAAATGGGTAGAGGACCCGAATAGATAATTGTCAAAACAAAGCAAAACAAAACAAAACAAACAGACTTACAAATTGCCAACAGACACATGAAATGATGCTCAATGTCACTAATCAATCAGGGGGATGCAAATTAAAACCACAATGATCTTACCTTATTCCTGTCCAAATGGCTAGAAAGAAAAGAGAAAAGAGATGGTATTCTCAGAACCTAAGGTTAGAGCTCAGGCTGCCCAGCAGCCCCAGAACGGAAAGGGGGCCATTCAGCAGAGCTGCAGCCATGATCTGGCTGGACAAAGGGAGCTGGGATAGTACAAACCCCACCAGAAGCAGAGTGGGTGGAGAGAAAGAGCCTGGCTTCTCCCCTTCAGTCTCCTACCTGTGCTTTCCATTTGCTGAATGAAAATGGAGGCCAGTCAGCAAGAGACCTTGGGAAATGTTTTTCAGAGATGAGCTCACTCCAAGAGGGGAAGGCTGAGTAACGATCTGAGAGCAAACGGGTAAATAAATGCCTAAGACATCAGGGGGAGGCATATTAAAGCTACGCTGAGACCATTTCATATCCATCAGACCTGGAATATGTCTCAAGTTAAGCAATGAAAAAGCATTTTAAGGTTATGGATTGAAGAGGACTCTGACACGCTAGCAGTGAGCAGGGAAACTGACACAGCCAATTTTGAAAGTGGAATTGTTTTCCTTGGTAAACTTGAAGGTGCACACACCCTCTGTGACCTAGAAATTCTACTCCTTGGTATAAATTCCAGAGAAAGTTTTCACATGGATGAACAAGGTGACATGTCCAAGAATATGAACCATTTGAGGATGGTAAAAAATTGGAAACCAATTTAATGTCTATCAATAGAAGAAATGATTTTTAAAACATGATCTATTAATACAATAATGGGATACTTTATCACAGATAAAATGAATGAACTAGTGCTACATCTATCAACATGCATTAATCTTCTAAATCATGCTATTAAAGCAAGTAGCAGAAGACCATACACAATATCATTCACAGTAAGTTTTAAAACAAAAGATAATTATGCATGTTTTACGGGGATGTTGTTTAGGATATGTATACAACTATCATAAGTATAAAGATGTACATGGGTTTTTATATATTTTGGATACTAACCCTTTACTGGATATGTTGTCTTTTAGTTTGGTTGTTGCCTTCACTGTGCAGAAGCTTTTTATTTTGATGTAGACCTGATAGTTTATTTTTGCTTTAATTTCCCTAGCCCCAGGAGACATATCTAGAAAAAAGATGCCAGGGCCGATGTCAGAGAAGTGATCGCCTCTGCTCTCTTCTAGGATTTTTATGGTTTCAGGTCTCACAAGTAGATCTTTAATCCAATTTGAGTTTATTTTTGTGTGTGGTGTAAGAAAGTGGTCCAGTTTCATTCTTTTGCATGTTGCTTGTCCAGTTTTCCCAGCACCATCTGTTGAAAAGACAATCCTTTCCCCATTGTATATTCTTTTCTCCTTTGTCGGAGATGAATTGACCATGTAATTATGGGTTTATTTTTGGATTTTCTATTCTGGTCCATTGATCTATGTGTCTATTTTTGTGCCATACTGTTTTAATTGCTACAGCTTTGTAATATGAGTCTGGAATTGTGATACCTCTATTTTTGTTTTCCTTTGTCAAGATTGCTTTGGCTATTCAAGGTCTTTTGTGGTTCCGTACAAATTTTAGGATTGTTCGGTCTAGCTCTGTCAAAAATGCTATTGGTATTTGATAGGGATTACACTAAATGTGTAAACTGCTATGGGTAGTATAGACATTTTAACAATATTTGTTATTCCAATCTATGAGCATGGACTGTCTTTCTATTTCTTTGGGTCATCTTCAATTTCTTTTTAAACATATTTTTTAATGTTTTATTTATTTTTGAGAGAGAGAGAGAGAAAGAGAGAGAGACAGACAGACAGACAGACAGTGTGAGCAGGAGAGGGTCAAAGAGAAAGGGAGACACAGAATCTGAAGACAGGCTCCAGGCTCTGAGCTGTCAGCACAGAGCCTGACATGGGGCCCGAACCCATGAACCACGAGATCATGACCTGAGCCGGAGTTGGACGCTCAACCGATTGAGCCACCCAGGTGCCCCATCTTCAATTTTTTTTACCAGTATTTTATAGTTTTCAGAGTATAGATCTTCTACTTCTTTGATTAGGTTTATTCCTAGGTATCTTATTATTTTTGGTGTACCTGTAAATGGGATTGGTTTCTTAATTTCTCTTTCTGCTGCTTCATTATTAGTGCATATACATGCAACAGATTTTTATATATTGAGTTTACCAAATTCATTCATTAGTTCTAGTAGTTTTTGATGGTCTTTAGGGTTTTCTATATATAGCATCATGTTATCTACAACTAGTGGAAGTTTTACTTCTTCCTTACCAGTTTGCATGTCTTTAATTTCTTTTTATTGTCTGAATGCTGTGATTAGGGCTTTCAGTACTATGTTGAATAAAAGTGGTGATGGGGTGCCTGGGTGGCTCCGTCAGTTAAGTGTCTGACTTCTGCTCAGGTCATGATCTCACAGTTCGTGGGTTCAAGCCCTGCATCAGACTCCGTGCTAAACACTTGCTCAGAGCCTGGAGCCTGCTTCGGATTCTGTGTCTCCTTCTCTCTCTGTCCCTCCCACACTCATGCTCTGTCTCACTTTGTCTCTCAAAAATAAAGATATGTTAAAAAAAAAAAAAAGTGGTGAGAGTGGACATCCTTGACTTGTCCCTGACTTTAGTTAGAGGAAAGGCTCTCAGATTTTCACCATTGAGGATAATGTTGGCTGTGGGTTTTTCATATACGGGCTTTATTCTGTTGATAAATGTTCCCTCTAGACCTACTTTGTTGAGGGTTTTTTTTTTTTTTATCATGAATGAATGTTGTATTTTGTCAAATGTTTTTTTCTGGTATCTATTGAAATGATCATATGATTTTTGTCCTTTCTCTTAAAAAATGAGAAGACATGAACAGACATGCAGATGGCCAACAGGTACATGAAAAGATGCTCAACATCATTCATCATCAGGGAAATGCAAATCAAAACTAAAATGAGATATCACCTCTCACGTGTCAGAATGACTAAAATCAGTAACAAGAAAAAAGTGTTGGTGAGGATGTGGAGAAAAATAAACCTGTTTACACTGTTGGTGGGAATACAAACTGGTGCAGCCATTGTGGAAAACAGTATGGAGGTTCCTCAAAAACTTAAAAACAGAATTACTCTATAATCCAGTAATTGCACTACTGGATGTTTACCCCCGAAATACAAAAACACTAATTCAAAGGGATACATGCACTCCTATATGTACTGCAGCATTATTTACAATAGCCAAATTATGCAAGCACCCCATGTGTCCATCCATAGATGAATGGATAAAGATGATGCGGCACATATATAAGGTGGAATATTATTTAGCCATAAAGAAGAATGAAATCTTGCCATTTGCAGCAACATGGATAAAGCTAGAGAGTATAATGGTAAGTGAAATAAAGAGAAAGAGAGATACCATATGATTTCACTTATATGTGGAATTTAAGAAACAAAAAAACAATCAAAGGGGCAAAAGAGAGGCAAACCAAGAAATACACTCTTAACTATAGAGAACAAACTGATGGTTGCCAGAGGGGAGGTGGGAGGGATGGGTGAAATAGGTGAAGGGGATTATGAGTACACTAATGATGAGCACTGAGTAATGTATAGAATAGAAGATCACCGTATGGTATGCTTGAAATCAATATAATAAACTAATTAATTATAATTAATATAACAACTGTATGTTATCCATACTAGAATTAAAATTAAATGCTTAATTAAAAAAGAGATACATGGGAAGGATAAATACAAAATTCAGAGTAATAGTAACTCTGAGTGGTATAAAGGAATATGGGAACATGGAGTGGTCCCAGGAGTCTTCAGCAGTAGTTAACTGCTTTGTTTGTCAAGCGAGGTGAGCAATACTTGCCTGTTCATTACATTTTCTCTCTGCCTTTTGGTATGTTTGAAATATTTGATTTTTATTAAAAAGATAAGGAAGCGCTGTCATCAAAACCTAATGTTTGTCAAAACTCTGCAATGTGTTTATAACAAGTCATAACACACAGCTGGTTTAAGAGATAGCAATAGTTCATAAATTGTCCATTAATTATTATTTTTTTATTTTAGAGAGAGAGAGAGAGAGCACAAGCGAGGGAGAGAGGCAGACAGGGAGAGAGAGAATATCCCAAGTAGGCTCTGCATTCAATGAGGAGCTCAATCCCATGACCCTGGGATCATGACCTGAGCCAAAATCAAGAATTGGATGAGTTGGATGCTCAAACAGCTGAGCCACCCAGGTGCCCTTGTTCATCAATTAATGAACTCCATAGGTTTTTTAACTTACCGATACCTTGTGAGCTCTCCTCTGACTATTTCAGCTTCTTTGTTTCATCAAATACTTAAAAAAGCCAGAATGTTTTGAGGTAGTATCAGTGGCTAACATTTATTAAGCATCTACTCTGCACAAGACACCAATCACCTCCTTTATATTATAGGAGAAAAACATGGCACCAAGAGACTCCGGCAATTTCCCAAAGCCACCCAGCTGAGCAGGGACAGACTAGGGTCCAGAGCCTTCACTCTACTTTCTCTTTTGCCCCATTCCCGAGCAGCCTTTATTTTTCTATCTTAGTTCTGAGTAATTTTTAAACAAGCACAGATGAAATAAGTGCTTCTGACAGTTTCTGGAACTGACGATAGTGAAAAGCTTTGTAATTTCATAGACTGACAGACAAAATTCAGAGAGAGGAGAAGGGAGGAATCAGAACACCTGGCTCTGAGGCCCCGAAGTAGCTGCCACCATCAGTTGTGTGACTGGGGGCAAGCTCATCACACCAAGCGAGTTCTAATCCCAGCTCTATAGCTTCCAACTCATAACTTGGCTTCTTTAAGCCTCCTCACAAAATAGAAATAATAATACCCACCTTGTCAGGTTTGTCTGAGGTAAATGAAAACACGCACAGTACCAGGTCTGTAACCTCCCCAAGACTGTTACCATCTGGGCAGAGACAATGATGCCCATCTCTTCCCGAATCCACATTCAGTCGCCCTGCAATTGAAACTGACCATAGTGGAAGAAGGATTTATACCATGGAAACTGACTATTTCTACATCTCAAAATTTGTTTTTTAGTTTTTGTGGGTTTTGTGAGAGCCGGTTGTGAAGCATTTACCAGCATCCCCTGCAAGTGTTGTTGGGAGTTGCTTTGTCAAATTGAAAAACACTATATACATATTAGCTACTATTATCTAAGATTTCATGACCAAGAGAACAAAAAGGAGAAATTTTAAGAGTGAAAACACTTCCCATGAGAATACTGTTCTACATCTCACAGAACACCTCGTGCAGTACACAAACTTAAGGCCTTCCTCTGCACCCCAAGCTAGTATGGCGGGACTCTAGGGAACCAGTGGGTTTCTCTGGGAGTCAGTCCAGTGCAAGGGGGTAGAGCTCCGGGTTTGTTAGGAGTGAGCTGCTGGTATCTGCAACATGTTACTTTTGACTCTTGGGCCCTGTTCTTCCCAAAGCCCCAGTGAGTACAGAGAACCCTGTCTTTGGCTTCCTTTGCCACTCCCTAGCTGGGTGAGGGAGAATACCTTCTTCTAAAGGTTTATTGGACAGAATTCCTGCCTCATCGAAGGTTTACAATAATAAATTTAAGATTTTAGAGGTGCCTGGGTGGTTCAGTCGGTTAAGCGTCCGACTTTGGCTCAGGTCATGATCTCACGGGTGCGTGGGTTCGAGCCCTGCGTTGGGCTCTGTGCTGACAGCTCAGTGCCTGGAGCCTGTTTCAGATTCTGTGTCTCCCTCTCTCTCTGACCCTCCCCTCCTCACGCTGTCTCTCTCTCTCTCTCAGAAATAAATAAAACATTAAAATAATAATAATAATAAATTTAATATTTTAAAATTTAAGTAGGTATATTTAAAAATACCACACTTAATATATGTAAGGTAATGATGAAAATCTAGTTGTGTAATGATTTCCGGGATTTTGTTTTTCTAAATAGCACAAGAATGTGGCTCTTCTGAAAATTACCTTGTGACATTTCTTGTATAAATAAAATATTAACTTCCTCAGAAAGTGGAAAATCCTCAGCAAAACAAACACCTGAATATATTTTACTAAAAATTTCAGCAGCCCTTTTTCCCCTGGACATATTTGCAGAGCGTAAATAACTGCTTTTCTCAGCATGGTCTAAATGAGAGGAAATGGAATTGTAATGAAGTCTATGCAGGCTGCTTCAGCAAATACTACAGATACAAACACTCCCTTTGCTATTCTAATCACCATGGGCTGTGACATGGCTGATTAGAAATTCCCAACTCAGAACATAGCTCTTTGAATTGGAGAAAAAAACGTTGCCAGCTCATTTGCAGATTTAACTCCAAGTGTCCCGTTGCTATAAAGCAATGGACAGAATGTACTACATATAAGTGGCTTGTTCCCCTTGACAGCCAAGCTTATAGAAATCACGTATGCTTTTTATTTGCTTACATGGCAATGGAGTTATAACATTCATTATTTAATGTGTTTTCCATTGAAGTAGAATTGAAGGTGTCACATGATGGCCCTACTTGCCATCCACTGCCTGCCTCTCAGCCTGTCCCCTCTAGAATGTTCCCCCCACCCTGCCACTAGAGTTCTCTTCCTAAAATTTCAGTCATTCACAGATCAATTTCACAGTTGCCACCTGTGCTCTTATTTTACATTTTTATTTTGGTCAAATCTAAATATCTCTAACCTTATTTTGGCTCTAAGCACTAATAGCTGTGATAGCACACATGATTTGCTATCACACAATGGAAGAAAATACTCACAAAATCTATATGATAAAGCCTTATGTATAAAGTGTATAAAGAGTACTTACAACTCAGTAACAAGAAGAAAAACAGTCCAATTTAAAAATGGGCAGAATGTGGAGGGAGGGGCTACATGGGTGATGGGCACTAAGGAGGGCATTTGTTGGGATAAGCACTGGAAGTGGAAGTGATGAATCACTGGGTTCTACTCCTGAAACCAATACTACACTGTATGTTAACTAACTAGAATTTAAATAAATAAATTTGAAAGAAAAAAAGAAAAAAATGAAAATGGGCAGCAGATTTAAACAGATGCCCTACAAAAGACAATACACCAATGGCCAATAAGCACATGATAAGTTCAACATCACTAGATATCAGACACATGCAAATTAAAATCACAGTAAGATACCACTACACACTAAAATTTAAAAGATTAATAATTCAAAGTTCATGAGGGTGTAGAATAACCAAAAATCTCATAAAACACTGGTGGGACCGTAAAACAGCACAAATATTTTTGGGAAGAAACCCTGGCATATCCTTCAAAGTTTGAAACAGTATATCCAAAAAGCACAATTATTTAGCTAGTATTTGTCTACATTAGACATAGAAATATGTGCAGGGGCACCTGAGTGGCTCAGTCAGTTAAGCGTCTGATTTTGGCTCAGGTCATGATCTCACAGCTTGTGGGTTTGAGTCCTGCGGACTCTGTGCTGACATCTCAGAGCCTGGAGCCTGCTTGGGATTCTGTCTCCCTCTCTTTCTGCCCTTTCCCCACCCGTACTATCTCTCTCTCTCAAAAATAAACACTAAATTTTTTTTTAAAAAAGAAATATATACAGAATAAAACAGTTAAAAAAAAAAAGTCAAATATATAGTTACCATGTGACCCAGCAATTGCACTTCTAGTTATCCATCCAGAAGAAATTAAAAAATATGTCCACAAAAAGATTTGGACGTGAATGTTCTGGGGATGGGGACTGTTCTGGGGAATGGCAAGCTTTTCTGAGTGACATCTCATTCTAAGAGCTGAGTGCTTGCTGGAGGCGTGGCCATGCCGTGGCTGTGGCCGCCTCAGGTGCTCACGGNTGGTATTGTTTCGAGCTGTCATACTGGCAACCCTTGGTGAAAAGAACTCACAGTAAGACCAGAGCAGAAAGATACCAAGGAATTGGGACTCATTAAGGTTTCACTTTTCTGGGGCGCCTGGGTGGCTCAGTCGGTTAAGCATCCAACTTCAGCTCAGGTCATGATCTCACGGTTCATGGACTCAAGCCCCGCATGGGGCTCTGTGCTGACAGCGAGCTCAGAGCCTGGAGCCTGTTTCAGATTCTGTGTCTCCCTCTCTCTCTGACCCTCCCCTGCTCATGCTGTCTCTCTCTCTCTCTCAGAAATAAATAAAACATTAAAAAAATAAAAAAAAAGTTTTCACCTTTCTATTAGTCAGAATTTTGCATTTATTTATTTTTGAGAGACAGAGCACAAGTGGAGGAGGGGCAGAGAGAAGACACAATCCGAAGGAGGCTCCAGGCTCTGAGCCAGCGTTCAGCACAGAGCCCCACGAGGGGCTTGAATCCATGAACCGTGAGATCGTGACCTGAGCTGAAGTCAGACACATAACCGACTGAGCCCCCCAGGCGCCTCCAGAATTTTAAATACCGTAAGCCCAGAGTCTGGTTCATGTGGTTCCTCCGGAGATACAGCCCCAAACAAGACAAGTTCATGTGGCAGACGCAGCAGACCACAGGGAAGCATGACTGAGCCTTTGCTTCCATAACGCATACGAAGCGGAGCATTCTGGAGGGTGAGAGCACCCCACACTCCTGCCCCATTCTAGCACACTGAGGTAAAAACTGAGTGTCCATTGCAGTACCTAGACAGAACACAGTCTTACCTTGTGCAGTTTCTGTTCTCTTTGTAGACTATGGTAGGCAGAACGCTCACCTCTAAGTGTCATTCCCTAACACCTGCAAACTGTGTTATGTTACATGAAACGTCAAAAGACTGCAGCTGTTCAACAACAGATTTTACCATTGGGAGATTATTCTGGTATGTGAGTGGGCCCAATCTAATCACGTGAACCCTTAAAAGTAGTGAACTTTCTCCAGCAGGGGCAGAAGATATTGCAGAGGGAAATTAAGTAAGATTTGAAGTGTGAGATGGGCCAGTGCTGGAGGGGCCGCATACACAGCACAGGAAGGAAGGTGGGCAGCTTTTACAAGCGAAGACCAGCTCCCAGGTGACAGCTAGCAAGGGAATGGGGAACTCCATCCTACAACTGAAAGGAATTGAATCCGGCCAACAACCTCAATGACATGGAAGCACAATCTTCCCCAGAGCCTCTAGGGAAGAGTGCAGCCCAGAGGACAACCTAATTTCAGCCTTTCAAGGACTTCCACAGAGGACCCAGTTGAGCCCCGTTGTACCCAGACTTCTGAGCCATGAATCTGTGAGATAATAAATGGGTGCTGTTTTGAGCCACTAAGTTTGTGGCTATTTGTTCTGGCAGCAATACAAAGTACATAAAAACACATTGAAAAAAAATTTTAATGTTTATTTTTGAGAGAGAGAGAAACAGAGACGGAGACAGAGACAGAGCATGAGCAGGGGAGGGGCAGAGAGAGAAGGAGACACAGAATCCAAAGCAGCCTCCACTCTGAGCTGTCAGCACAGCGCCCAGTGAAGGGCTGGAACCCACAGACTGTGAGATCATGACCTCAGCCAAACGCTTAACTGACATAGCCACCCAGGTGCCCCAACACTTTTTTTTGTTGTTTTTTTTTTTAGGAAACAAGCAAGCAGAATTCTTAAGCAAAAGTGACTTGGAATTCCTTTTTCTTATTGCAAACATGTGATGTAGGAGTGTTAAAGTTCTTTGATCAAAAAAGAAGTTACAGTCTATACTTCCACCTGTGCCCCTCAGTATGTGGCTGTATACAATGGGTGAATGAAGCTTTATGTAGGGTATTTTCTCTCCAAGGCCTTCTAGAAGATGCTGGAGTGGAGGATGGATTCAGTGAGATCAAGACTGTCATCCGGCTACTGTCCTAATCCAGCTGACGGCTGACAGGGCAGGGCTAGCTGCTGTGGAGAAGTCAGGTTAGAGAGACAGACACCAGTTCCAAATGGTTCCGGAAGGGCCAGTTAGGTGGAAGGCAGTCCCAGCGAATCGGAGACTGCAAAAGGAAAGGCTTGGGGAGCAATGCCCATGATACAAGTTGACTATGGGGAAGGGGGTACTCGTGGGACATCCGCGTGGCATCCAGGAGGTACCTGGATATTGAAAACTGACGCCCAGTGACTCTCAGTTAGAGACTCCAATTTGCGAATAAGTAACATACAGGTTCAGAAAATGCTTATTATGGGCTCCCTCTTGCTTTAAAATACAGTAAGAAGAGGAATGTGGAAGAGAGAGAAACAGGATTTTGTTTGAGGTCATTAGAAAAGGACTAGAGAGAACTGTTGGCTGAGGTGGAATTGATAGATTTTCTAATAAACTACAAAAAAAACCCAGGCATGCCTACAGAGTTCATGATCTCTCTTAGAGGAGAAAAAGAAGGTGGCAGGGAGGCAGAAGCTGGAGAATGTTCGTGTTTGCCACGAGGCTCAGGATGGCTCTATCCTGCCTGGGTGAGTGACAGTGGGGGTGGAGATGGCTACGGAAGAGGAAGGCGCAGGAAATGATTCCATCAGCCACCTGCATACGTGCAGCTTCATCATCAACTGGGTGTTTGTCATTTCAGGAATGTGAATACTCTTTTCCTCCTGAGTATATCATTCAGTGAACATTTAGCTATTTGCATCATTTTCAGGAAAACTGGAGCTTGTTCCCTCCCGCATACCCAACCCATTTCTGTGCAAACAGAGCTGCTGTACTAAGACTGAAAAAAGTCTAAGTTCGCTTTGGCAGCAGCCACCTGTGCATTCAACAGTTTCCTCAGGAAAAGCTCACAGTGACTTTTCTTGATACCCTCTGCTAAATCCCAATCTGTGAAAGTATTTGAAGGCTGCACACAGCAGCTGGAGGAAAGAATGAATCGCCCACACACCAGAGCTCACGAGGGCTCCCTGCTGAACTACCAGCTGTGGGGAAAGCAGCCAGCCAGGGAAGGTACCATTTAGGACACGGTGTTCTTCTAGATGGGCTCAAAAAGAATTAAAATTTAACCCATTCCAGAGCACTAAAGGATTATTTTAGGCCATGGGACCAGATGCTGCACTTTCATTATATTTCCTGATGCCTCTAATTTTGGCTAAGAATCAAAATAGTTGTTAAGATTCTCTTAGACTCTGACACATCTAATCCAAAGGTGCAGATATGAAATGTCTCCAGAATCTTTTACTGCTGCCTTTTAAAATTCCTCTTAGACACCTATTCAACATTGTTGAATTCAAACACATTTCTACCACAAGAATTAAAAAGCACTTAAGTATACTTTTTCTACTTTGTATCAATGCCACACTCACACACACACACACACACACACACACACACAATGTTTGGATCACTTAATAAGTTAAAACATTCCATGTTTTAATAGTTAATAACAAGGACATAAATGATCATTTCCTGAGTTAACAGTGCAATGTAAAATTTAATCTGTATTGCTAATAAGACATTTTACAGCATAGAAACATGATCAAAATGATCATTTACTTCATCATGTCATAAAACACCAGAGCTTACTGTAGTACAGTGATACACTTTAAATTAAGGAAGTCTGTGACTCATCACAAAAGACACCTGTATGTACTTGTTGCCAAGTGTGATTCCAGGTCAAATATCAATAGCAATAAGTTATGGTACAAAATAAAGTCAACGAGTTGCCTCTACTGAAGGAACGTTTGATTTCATTGAAGAAGCTGAAACCTGGATTCTAGTTAATCTTTTAGTTAGTATGTACAAAAATGTTCTCTTAAAAAATCCTAGGTAATCACAAATGTAGACGAAACAGTTGAATAAAGGACAATGACAGCTCTGTATTATGCTGTAAAACTGTGGATCTCCTCTTCGGAAAAGTTCCCGTCATGTAGCAATCTGGAAAGCAAACAAAAAGTACATGTTTCTTTGGCAAAGTGTTTAAAAATAAGGAAGATCAAAGTTGAGCATTATAACCATAGTATTTTTTCATTTATCCACTTTCTCTTCAAATATCTAGTCGGTATTCAAATTTTCAACTGTCTCATAAATGCCGTAATTTTAAAGTTTGTTTACTGCCAACTAAAGTCTACTCAGTATGATTAGCTGTCTTTTAGGTATCTTTTGATCTATAAGATCTCTTCCATCTCTCACTCTTTGTTCTGTAATTTCTTTGTTGACGAAGCCAGATTTTTATGTGCTGGGCCACCCAGTCTTCATTTTGCTGCATCTCTGTGGTATACTTTAATATGTTTGTATGTCTCTTATTTCCCACAATTTAGTAATTGGATCCAGACGCTTGATCGATATGGGTTCAATTCTTTTTGATAAGACTACCTCCTTGATAGTGTTCTTCCCTCAGGAGGCACATAATACCTGGCTGCGTCTCTTTTTGGATGCTAACAACTATTGGTAATCTACATATATATACACCCATTAGTTCATGAGGGACTGAGGTTGGTGATTCTCCTATAGCCTTTTCTTCATTTATCAGCTGAGCAATTCTATAGAGAAAAACAAACACCCGCTAATGTATTATGTAGCTGTCCAGTGACACAGCTCACAGAAATGGGAAAATAAATGCATGTTTTCTGCCCTTTATTCACCAGTTTTCGAAGTAAGGAGTTGATCCCCAGCACTCTATCCTTATTCTCCTAAACTGAACAAGACAAGGAGAAATGTTGCTAAAGTCTAATTCAATTTGGAAAACACTATAGACACTGAAATCTTAAAAATAGCTCTGTTTAAAATGCTGCTGAAAACAGAAAGACAAATACCATATGATTTCACTCATGTGGAATTCAAGAAGCAAAACAAACAAATAAAGATAAAAAGACAAACAAAAAAACCCCCCCAGACTCTTAAATACAGAGAACAAACTGATGGCTACCAGAGCGGAGTGGGGTGGGGGGCGGGTGGGTGAAACAGGTGAGCACTGAGTAATGTACAGAAATGTTGAATCATAGTGTATGCCCGAAACTAATATAACACTTTATGTTAATTAGACTTCAATAAAGAAGAAGAAAAAAGTTGTTGAAAATAAAAACATTTATTTAGTACTTGCTATATATGTAGTCACTGTGTTAGGCACTTCACATTCCTAAGTATTATAATGTATTTCCTTGTAAGGTGAGTGCACTAAAGCTTAGAAAGGTTACATCATTGGCTCCAGGACAGGTGACTAGTGATTACAGATGGTTACAAGTGCCAGAGCTGGGGGGCGCCTCGGTGGCTCAGTCGGTTAAGCGTCCGACTTTGGCTCAGGTCATGATCTCATGGTTTGTGGGTTCAAGCCCTGCATCAGGCTCTGTGCTGACAGCTCAGAGCCTGGAGCCTGCTTCAGATTCTGTGTCTCCCTCTTTCTCTGACCCTCCCCAGTTCACGCTGTTTGTCTTTCTCTCTCTCTCTCAGAAATAAATAAAACATAAGACCAAAAAAAAAACCCAAAAAACAATTGGCAGAGCTGGGATTTGAACTCAAATTAGCAGCTTCTAGGCAGACACACGTATTCAGACAAAGTAAGGTTGTGCACAAGAGTGGTGGGGCCAACTCCAAGCAGTGGTCAAGCCTCTTACTGTCTGAACTCACCTACCTTTCCAGCCACACTTGCTGTCCCTGCCTGGCCACACCAAGCCAGTCTTCCACATACTAGCCCCTTAATGTGTCTGCTTGTTGATCTGCCCATCTGGTCCTTACCCACTTCCTCTGACCAGCAAAACTCTGGCCATCAGTCAAACAGCAGGTCTTCCTGACCATGCAGCTCCTCTCTCTCCAGTACACACCCTCCGAGGTGAAACTTACCTCTTGCGAAATTTCCCTAACACTTGGTGTTCATCTCTAATAAGAGTGTTATGATATTCAGACTCATAATTTAGTTATCAATGTATGCATTTGTTTCCACCCCGAGACAGTGTGGGTCCTAAAAGCTGAGCCTGTCACAAACACAGTGGGGATTTGGTAGATGAAAGCACCTTTACTGAGCAAGTGATTATCTTGCTCTTTATCTATATCGCAATAAAATCAGTTTCTGAATCTTTCTCTTATCATATCATACAAAGTTAACAAATTTTCACCAAATACGGACAGTATGGTTAAAATGATTATACTTATGTAGCAGACATGAGATTCATTTTGGAGGGCCTGAAGGAGTGGGTATCGTCCCCCAAAGAGTCATTTTTCAGGACAGCAAAACCTATGATCTAATAAGAGACCCATATAAATGTCAAGTAAGAGATCTGTTACGTTCATTAAGACGATCAAGATGAGGAAATCAAAGGAACAAGAGTCCTAAATTACAAGTCACAGAGCGGAGGCTATGAGCTGCAACATTCAGGGAATTGTGGATTTGGCCTGCAGATACTGCCATGAAGTAAATATCGCAACAGGGCAATTCACATAAATATTTTGTTTTCCAGTGCACTGGGAAGCTCTAGTAACACTACAGTCTGTTCAGTATGCAACAGCGTTGTGTCTAAAAAAGCCAACGTGCATACCTTAGTTAAAAAATACGTAAATGCTAAAAAAATGCTAACCATCATCTGAGCTCTTGGCAAGTTGTAATCACGGATCACAGATCACCGGAACACACATAAGAATAACGAAAAAGTGTGAAATAGTATGAAAATTACCAAGCTGTGACACAGAAACATGGCTGGAAGAAGAGTACCAAGGGACTTGCTTGATGCAGGGTTGCCACAATCGTCAGTATGTAACAAAAAATGCAGTATGTGCGCAGCACAGTCAGGGGCAAGGAAGAAACCGAGGTATGTTTGCACTGATCTGAGGTTAGCTACGTCTCATGAGGCAATTCTGTGTGGCATGTTCACTTGTGAGCAAAGGCAGATACCCACACAGGACCAGCAATCCTCCCGAGCAATTCCTGGCAAGCCAGCTAGGACAGCACGGTAAGATTCGCTCTGAGGTAATGCTGAGGAAACACAGCTGCAGAGATTACATTCAATTTTAAACATGTAGAGGTACTAGGACCCTGGCTATCATCTATTCAATGACACAGAGACTGAGGCTCCAGAATGCCAGGAAGTGGGTTAAGCTTTGCGTGCGTGGTACGAAAGTGAAGAGCCCCCAAAGAGCCCATCGTTCATGGGAGAAAACAACACACTTCTAACAGGAGGCTGTACAAGGGATTCTTCCTCGGTCAGTTAAATGGGCATTAAAGACATAGTATCTTCCAATGCTGAAGAGTTTATGATTCACATAATTTAAAAGGATTATTAAATTGCAGTCTATTATGAAGTAAGCATTAAGATACATCTAAATAGCAGTGTCAACAAAATAGAAGAATGTAGCCCTTAGCCTTTCTCTTTCTGAAAAATTATTTTACTTGATATCGTTAGTCTTCACTATAAAGTTAATAGTTTTGTTTCAGGTTTGAAAGATGAAAAGTTTAAACAGTAATTGTTTTAAAAATTTGCAGCTGAGAGTACTTACACAAAAGAGCATTTTTTCTGAAAGTATTACAATCCAGTAATACAATTCAATTTAATTAAAGTACTTTTAAAAATTCAACATAGAGGGAAACATTTCTCAATGCATTTACTGAGGTCAATATTTCTCTTAATTAAAATTAAAAGGGGTGAGAGAGAAAAGTAATCAGCAAATGTGAGGTTTAGTTGCATCTCAAACAAGGAAAAAAAGGGTAGTTGAGGCAGTCATATTTTATTTAATTCATTTTATTATTTTTAAAGTATTTATTTATCTTTGAGACAAAGAGACAGAGCACAAGCGGGGAAGGGGCAGAGACGAAGGGAGAGAGAGAGAGAGAGAGAGAGAGAGAGAGAGAGAGAGAGAAAGAGAGGCAGAATCCAAAGCAGGCTCTAGGCTCTGAGCTGTCAGCACAGAGCCCAATGTGGGGCTTGAACTCATGAACCATGAGATCACAACCTGAACCGAAGTAGGACACTTAAACGACTGAGCCACCCAGGTGCCCCGAGGCACTCATATTTTAAAATCACCTACACACCCAACAGTGTCTATATTTAAAGAAATGGTTTAAAGTGTTGTTTTAGATTTAAATCAGAGTCAGGTGAATTTAGTAAGATGCACACTACTATTGATGCTTCGTTATCCGGTGTCATAGCTTATTTATGTTCTAGTCTCTCCTTTTGTCTTGCCATCTGGCTTTCAATAACTGTATTATTTACTAGCTTTTGCCTAACCACAGAGAATGAAGAAATGAGATGAACAATACTTATTAATTACTATATGTTATAAAGCTTTGGTGGAAGGAGAGGGTGAATCCGATGCCCCAGGTAAGAACGTGGCACTACGTATCCACACTGCCAGTCATTAGCAATGATCGTCAGCCACATCTAACTCTTTGCATAATTCTGGCCTCCAGCCTCTCACCTGCACAACGGCTGTAACCAGCTACTGCAGTGCAGGTTTGTAGGAATGGGAAGAACAGAGAGCTAAGTCCATTGCTTCTTATGGAAGATTTTCATTTCACAGTGTTGGGTGTTCTTTTCTGTACCACATTGTTACTCACCGTATTCCTTGTTCTGTAAATGGGGTTGGTCCACAAATGCAGATGAGGACTTCGGATTTGTCGGAACTTTTTTTCAAAAATTCAGAAAGAAGAGCTGGTGAAATGTGTCCCCGTTTGCCGTTCCATTCAGAGGTGGGTGCTGAGAGGACAAATTCAACATCGAATCTAGAGGAAAGAAACATTTTTTAAAGTCTATTCTATTGAACATATTATTAGCATGTTTTAAGTTCATGAAAACATTTTCTTTTTTTCCTCTGGAGAACAACTGAATACCTAAATTGTAGTGTATGAAGTGTATAAATTGATAACACTTCCTAGAAAACCACTAGAACAGATGATAAGCAAAAGTTTAACAAAAACATACAGGTATATCCGTATTTACTAAGGATTTGCTTTTGCTACAAATAAGAAGAGTAATTTGGCGTTATTTAGTGAACTCACTAGAAAGAGTTCCAAGGGATCTCCAAGAACTCCACATTTCTATTAATAATCTGCTTATATAAATCACAGAACAGAGCAATTACAATTGACATGTGCATTTTATTCTCTGACCCAAACCTCTCCAAGGAGTTCCAGACCCAAGAGCCTACTGGATTTATTTCTTGCTGTTTCAACCTCTTCAACATCAGATTATGATCCCCCCATCCCACGCCTGCAGTTATCTTTGTGGATGGAGGCATGGTCCACTTGGTTGCAAAAGCCAGGAGCTTGGGATTCATCCAGGGGACCTTTCTCTGCCTCACCTCCCATAAGCACAACCTCACTAAGTCCTAGCTCCTAACTGTGTGTCTACTTGGCTCAGTCTTCATGTGCTGCCCATCTTTCTTCTGTAATGCTTCTACCAAGCCCCACTCATCAGTTCTTAGTTTAAGCATCATTTCTGAAGGGGGAAGCCCTGTGGTCTGCCAGTGATCTGTTATATGTGCTGTAGGAATGCCTTCCTTTCCCTTGTCTTCCTAGCCAGTACTTCAGCCTGTAAATATGTGGTGATCAAGGTGACTATCCTATTCATGTCTACCTTCCCTGCTAGACCATAAGCTCCATGAGAGCAAGGACCACATCTGCTTTGGCTGTCACTGTATCCCTAGTGGCCAACACACAACACACAGTACAACAACACACAAGTGAACTGCTGGTAAAGAATCACAGTAAATTAAAAATGTTGTGTTGTACTTGCCAATGCAGCAAACACAGTTCATTCTTTTTATTTTTTAATGTTCTTTTTAATTTATTTCTGAGAGAAAGAGACAGTGTGAGCAAGGGAGGGTCAGAGAGATAGGGAGACACAGAATCTGAAGCAGGCTCCAGGCTCTGAGCTAGCTGTCAGCATAGAGCCCGACATGGGGCTCGAGCCGACGAATCGTGAGATCATGACCTGAGCCAAAGTCAGATGCTTACCGACTGAGCCAACCAGGCGTCCCAAACATAGTTCATTCTTAACCATTGTTAGCAGCATCAGATCAACTGATTTTCTACATTTCCTAGTGAATAACTGGGATGTTTTCTCAAGATCAGTAGAAATAAATCATACGTCAACCTCAATCTTAAGAAAAAGTAGAAGTGAACAGTTTCTCTTCTGAGGGGGCCCAGGGAACCAAATGTCAGAACAGAGACAAGATGTGGCTGGTGCAGCTGCCCTCACGTCGCTGTGCGACAGCTCAGGTAACGTGCCCTCCAAGTGATTGGCACAGAGCAGCACAGGCCAACTCCAAGTGCCTGCCATGGCTCAGAGAACCAGTCCGGGCTCTCACCTAGACCCCAGCCTCTTGCTCTTATTTGCCCATTTGTGGAACAAGGTGGGAAAATTATATCATTTTTATTCTAATATTCTGAGTTTATATTTAAAAACCCTACAGAATTATGTTATACTTCTTACTTTTGAAGTCCCCATGTGGTTTTAGCAGCAATCCAATCTACTCTGTACACAACAGCTTCCCCAAATACTTTTTCGCTAACTTATTTTTCGTTGCTAGCATTTAAAATGTAGGATAGTTTTAGATAATTCTAGAATGTCATATTTGTTCACTGCTCCATAAGGCCTTGTCTGCCTTATTTAATACTGTATCCAGGCTTGGCTTGAGGTAAATGTGCAAAAATACTTGATGAAGGAACAAAGACATTTTATTTACAAAGAAGCCATATTGGCTAAAAATTGTGCTTGGAAGAACAAAGTTCATATGCTGGCATCTATGAAATAACATTAAAACATGTACGTGAATTCATAAGAGCATTTTTCTGAGAAGATTCATGACCTTTCAGCAGATCATCAAAGGAGACCCAAAAGCAGCTGCAAAACTACGATCTTAAGACATTTTCAATTACAGACAGACAACTGGATAAAAGAGAACAACTGCCTGGTGAAATTAAAAATAAAAGCTTGTCTCCTCTGGCTCTATTTCCAACAAGTCAGTCACTGGAATGAAACTGCTAAGATCTATAAATTAATACTGTTGTTGCTCTCACCTGAAAAAAATTATAATTTTCCTTTACTGAGATGTTTAGAAGAAAAAAAAAAGTCTAATCATTGGCATACCTTCTGCAGGCATCTATTAATGGGTGATATATAACTGAGATCCTTACATAAAGGGTGTAAACTTCTCGTGCATTTCGTATTTATTCACACAATGGTCCCTTGGCCATAGCTTTTGGGTGCTCAGTGGAAAAAGGGCACACCCACACAGGTATGATTTTTAGGGATACTGTAAAGAGTATGCTTTCCTGCTTATTCCCTTCACAGGACTAGAAGAGCTTAAACTGGGGTAGGAGCAATACCAAGTTAAGACTCAAGAATATTTTAAAGAAGATTCCTTTTTCATATCAAGATACAGATGATTACTATGGAATCCTCTCTTCTGGATTATTCTGAATGAAAGCCCACTTGCTCTCTGTGACAATTATACCCTTGAGACCCAAGGGTAAATGTTCTTTTCTGCCCTATGATTTCAAAATGCAGGAAAGGACTAGAACTCTTGAAAAGGTTACCTGAAACAAATTTAGATAATCCATTAAGTGCAAACAAAGTAACAAAAAGAGAGCAAGCGAGTGAGAGAAAATAGACCTGCTTCTGGTAAATGTCTATGTGGTCTAAATGTCAATGGAAGTAAATACGCTGGTGAAAAAAATTATTTTAAAGTAGCCTGATAATGATCTGAGATGAAAAATCTTGACATACAAAGGTACTCATTCAGTCTAAATCCTATGCAGAGCCTGCAGTCATCAACAACTGATCCCCTCCTCCTCCAGCCAAGCAGCTTCCAAAACGTACCTCCTTCAGGTTCTTACACACATCTCCTGCCTTCATATTTTTACTGCCACAACTCTGCAATAGGCCTTTATATCTCTTGTCTAAAATACTGCCCTAATATCCTTAACCCTAATGTATCTGACACATCATTGCTATATTAGTTCTCTTAAAAACCCAGAACCCATCTTACAACTTTCTCCTCAGAAAGCTTCCGTGATTAGTCACTGCCTAGAGAAGAATATTTCAGGGTATTTGGAGCCCCTGCTTGTCCTGATTTCTCTAGGTAAAGAAAAATAATAGATCATAGTATATTTGTTTTTCTCTGATTGACTTATTTTGCTTAGCATTATACTCTCTAGTTCCATCCACATTGTTGCAAACGGCAAGATTTCATTCTTTTTGATGGCTGAACAATACCATATGATTTCACGCATATGTGGAACTTAAGAAACAAAACAGAGAGAGAGAGATGGAGAAGCCACTCTTAACTATAGAGAACAAACTGGTGGTTACAAGAGGGGAGGTAGGTGGGAAGATGGGTGAAATAGGTGAAAGGGATTAAAGAGTACGCTTATCACAATGAACAGTGAGTAGAGAATTGCTGAATCACTGTATTGTGCGGCCGAAACTAACAGAACACTGTACATCAACCATACTGGAATCCAAATAAAAAAACAATAAAAAAGAGAAAAATACTAGAAACAACAGGAAAAGTGGCCATTTGCTCACAGGGTAATAATTCACAAAATAAACAGCTAGGCGTTAAAATTTGATAGAATATATGTATTATGGAGACATTTCTCAAAATGAATCAGATGAAACACTAGCGTTCTTCGTTCTTCCAGATGTGAGTGGTAATCCATAAGAAAAGGCTAACCTATCAAATGAGTTTGGAACTACTGGGTTCAGATTTTCTCAAAACCTTGAATATGCTAACTTCATAACAAATCTTCAAGAAGGTAATATGGTACACATTCTTTCTCAGACTTACTTGATCACAGAACCCTTTGGTCAGGGGAACACATGAACATTTAAAAAAAACACACACATTCCAAGAAACACTCCATTTGAGGAACATCTGAGAGGAAAAGAGTCCCTTATGGGTCTATATTAGGGACTCACACATTTGAGCACATCACAGGCTGGAGAAAAAGCAAGCGGCTCAGGCACATTTTCAATGTCCTTGTGCCTCTGCGATCACCAGCTTCTGCTATCTCAATCAGACTGAAACATTGCTAGTCTTAACACTGACACCAGAGGACAGAAGCATAGCCAGTCAGTCGTCATCTCCAGAGCCTGTCAGTGATAAGGGGAGATGTGCTTCCCAGGTTGCTGGAACTTCCCATGTACTAAGTGTAATACAGGAATTATACTTAAGGTCTTCCATTGCCTGATTTTAACCTACCCTGTTTCTTTGGCTATAAAACAAGAGGATTAGAAGTAATCACCACTAAGATTCCTTCTAATAGGGATATAATTAATGGTTTTATTTTTACAAAGTTGTTTCACATTGTTCTCCTTTCCACACACAGTGCAACATAACTGGATTGTGCTCCTTTGCTAAATCACTCAATACACTGGCCCTCATGGTTTTTTGCTCAGAAAAAATCCTATTACCCAAATTTCTTTTCCTGTTCACAGAAGTGTTTATTGCTCCCCAAAGCCCAGCCCTTCTTCTATGAAGCTCTGCCATCCCCACCCTCACAAAAAGAGAATCACTCCTCTTCCTAGACTTCTATAAACTGTGACTTGTTCCTCTCAAGACTCTACGGTTACTGCTGAACTTCAGAACTTCACCACTCGGGTATTCTTACTCATTTTTATCTTTTCCCAACATTAAGTACATTTTGCAAATAGTGAGCACGCCAGGACGGAAGTGATGTGCATGGTCCACTGGTACCCATAGCGGGGTCCACAATCTCCTGTTCTTTGTGCTTGGATTCTCTTTCTCTTTCTCCTTCCCTTTTGCCCTAAACATTAACCCCATCCTTTCTAAAGGAAAAATAATGACACTAACATATCAAGCGTGGGGAGTACAATATTCTGGGCTGGGTACTTTAATTTTCTAGAGGCTATTTGTCAAAATGTATCAATAGCTTTGGTATTCTGTGACCTGATGATTCTTCTGATGAATTTTTATCTTGCATACGGAGGTACAGAGCAGCTTGTAATCACTATGCCAAATAGCAGGAGACTGGTTAAATAAATCATGGTATCGTTACATGACTGAATGTGATGCAGCTATTAAAAGTCATGGTTAACATGCAGGTTTTCCCAACTGGCACTACTGGAATTTTGGGATGGATGTTTCTTTGTTGCAGGAGGTTGTCGTGTGTATGTAGGATGTTAGCAGCACTGCTGGACTCTACCAGCTAGGTGCCCCCAGTTGCGATGATTAAAAAATGTTTAGACATGAATGTCCCCTAAAGCCACTGGGGAAGGGTGGTAGGGTGGTTTGAGGTGGCAGACAAAAACTGGTTTAAGATATATTCTATACACAGAATATACATAATTTAATAAGTAGAAAATGTATTTACAAAAAGTTTAATCAGTATGATTACATTATTTTAAAGAATTTTTTATTTTTTTAAATTGTTTTTGACAGAGAGAGAGAGAGACAGAGACAGAGAGAGTGTAAGCAGGGGAGAGGAAGAGAGAGACAGAAACACAGACTCTGAAACAGGCTCCAGGCTTTGAGCTGTCAGCACAGAGCCTGACGTGGAGCTTGAACTCATCAAAAGCAAGATCATGATCTAGGCTGAAGTCAGTCACTTAAACCACTGAGCTACCCAGGAGCCTACTAGGAGACTACATTATTTAAAAAACACAAAATAAAAAGATGAGTGTGTATAAGTGCACACATGTGTGTGTCAGAGAGAGAGACAAAGAGACAGCTTTATTAAAAAGAAGATTATTTTCTCCAAAAATGACTGTTTTGAAAGGGAAGGAAAATATCTGTTATATTTATATATTACAAAATGTTGTCCAGGGGTCAATCTCATTGTCAAGCTATCCCACCCCTCAAAAATCATTTTGCCAAAGCTAAGAACTCACAACAGAGCTACGGTATTCTACTGGGATGAGGCCTCATGCATAACACTGTTCAGAGGTCAAAAGACACATAAACGAAATTTAATTTGGATCCCAGTTTACATAGTAATTAGCTACGCTACTACCATACATATTTGCCTTGTTTTCTCTCAAATTTCTTAAGAAAAATAAATGTGTGAGATTTTGCTAGATTTGAAATGTTGTGAATGGAATCCTAACTACTGGAGTTAAGAGTCAAGTATAATAACATACCTGGATAAAATTCAAGTAAGCTGTTTTCTGTTCAAATTTGCATTTAATGACATGGAAACTTGACTGAAATAGAAACATCCCCAAAAGTACTTAAGGTGTCCCTGTGTTTTCAATTCTATTAAGTTTAGCAAAGTGAGTAAATGAAGAGATAGAGTCCTTGGACTGCATGAGAATGTAAGTCAAAATAGTATCTCGTTCACTATTGCGTCCCTGTATAGAGGTATATAGTAGAGCTCACATTTATTGAATGAATGAATGAATGAATGAATGAATGATACACCTATGCTAATTCTGGGCTAGGCTCCTACACAGACTGTCTCACTGACGCCTGCAGCCAAACAATTCTACGATGTAGGTACTGATATCCTTCTTTCTACAAGTGGAAAAACTGAGGCTCAGTCAGATCAAGTAACTTGCCCAAGGTCACAAGGTTAATAAGCTCTCATTATGCACTGATATTTCTAAGAATTTCATTTGTTAATATTATCTAGATTAACCTGGAGGATGAGCATAGCATGCTTGCTGAGAATCAAACTATTAGAACCATATCTTAGGCTCAGTATCCATCACGTCTGTCCCTTCTTGTTCTCCAAGGACTGAGTGGATGGCTGGGACTGAATCCTAGAGTAAGGTGTTTCACTTGCTTTAACTACAAAATTTAAGAGGATTTTTAAAAAGATATTTATAACCCAATAATTATTTAATGTGTTCAGGTATCACATTTTGTCATCAGAAACTTTAATACTAAAATTAGGAATGATATGGGAAAGTCAAGATATAGGAAAGAATGATTTAATATATAAAAGATGCCCTTAAATACTATCTAAATTACAAATGTGACTAATTAAAATAGCCTGATATTAAATCTGAGCTTTTACTTTACTTTTTTGTATGGGACTCAACAGTAGTGCTACAAAACCCATCAATAAGCCTTTAAGGCTAGGTTTCTCATAAAGCCTCAGAATATGGTAACACTCCTGATAAACATTCCATACAAGCGTGACCTTTTTGTCTTCCAGTGAGGGCATGACACGAGTCTCCAGGGAGCAGCAATTGTACAACACTAGAAGTCTGTGCCAACAGAGTTGCCTCAAGCAAGGACAAGTATGTCTCCAAGAAGAGGGAGGAGGAGGAGGAGGTTAGTGAGTAGAGAGAGACAGTACCCAGGAGCACGAGGGGAGGCAAGAAGAGAAACAGAAGAAGAGGGGGGATAGAGGCAAGGCCAGAAGTCAGAGCGCCATCACTTCTCTCAGTAAGCTGGCACGTTCACTCACCTGGTGAGTACAGTTAGAGCCACTCATCCAGATGTGGAAAAAAGGGGGCCTTTCCTCATCCTTAATATTCCAGCCTGTGCAATCCACCAACCCAAATTATGTAGACCCAAACAAAACGGAATGAAACAAAAGATAACACACTTTATGTTCAAAGGCTGTCAACACATTTCTTTATACCAAGCACTTCTTACATCAGGTTTAGCTCCGACTGAAAGTCCAAAAGTACAATGTCTGTTTGGGAAAATAATAGTAAATGGATCCTCTTGTACAAGGGAACTATCTTCAAAAATAACTCTGTCAAAATGCTTCCAGAAATACTTTTTTAAAAAAAAATCCTAAAGTTAAAAAGCTTAGTATTGCTGTTTAAATTCTTTTAAATGTTTGTTCAGGAAAACAGAAGCTCAGTCGATACAGAAATGAAACACATGTACACAGGGTTCTTCTAAACCACAATTCAAGTATCTGAGGTAGGGCTTCAGAGTTTCCAAAGCAGTTACATAATCTTCTCCAATCCTCACATTAGCCTTATGAAGTGAATAGGAAAGATGTCATGATTTCATTTTGAAGATAAAGAGACAGGCCCACAGAGCTAAGTAATTTTTTAGTCAGGTCCAAGCTGGTGAAGGGTAGAATGAAAACCAGAATTTAGGGCTTTAGGCTTTGTGGTACATGCTGCTTCTAATTTTCCACTTTGAAAATTGTGAATAGGGCACTTGAAAACCCAGGAATTTGTATTTCTTTAAATCATGCTCCAAACTGCCATATGGCTACCTAAATACAAATACTCTTAGGTTTATGGTGTAAGTATGTATGAAGACTAAATACCTCAAGGATAAGTAAATTCAGGTCATCCTTAATTTGTGAACATTATTTATGAAGAGAGAGAGAAAAAGAGGAGGGAAGATAGGAGGGAAGAAAAACTAGAGGTGGCCAAGCATTCCCATAGCGAGGACGTTTGAAAAGTATTCACAAGAAACAGAGTCACAGAACAGCAGAGTGTCTGACATCTTTAACTCAAACTTTCAAAAGGCCTGGAATTTTATCTGTACTGTATGATCTTAAACATACTTACTTTAGATATTTTGTGTGAAGTCCTTATGAAGTACTGAATTTCTTAAAAATAGCTTTTGTTGACCAAAGATATGCTCTGGAAAGTATGACAGCTAGTCCAATTCACTCTTCTAAAAAATACCTTTAGAATTTCCTACTGCTTTTAACTCTCTTTAGGGGAGATAGGGCATATGCCCATTTCAATGATTTAATTTCAGCTGGCTGTACTAGGGCTTTCTTCGATGAAACAGATTCCCATTCTTTCTCATTCTACCAGAGTTCAGCCTGGCTAGAACTTTTTTCTATTGCCTATGCCAGCATTTCCCAAGGTGCATACTGAGGACCACCAGTGTTACAGCTACTAAAGAGTTAATGTAGATAAACAAAAATGAAAAAATTCTTAACTGAACAATGCATGAGGAACTCCCCCTCTAGAAGGCTCTAAGAAATCTTATTGTAAGGTAATATATTTATTTTTGCTTGATCCATCTTATTGAATTTGATTTGTACCCACTGTAACAAGAAAATCTTGAATTATCAAATTGGCTACACTAGATCATTTTCAGTGAAATCCAACTCAGATTAGTAACACAAATGTAAAGTCCAGTTTATATTTTATCTATCTACATATATACATATATATATATATATATATATATATATATAAAACATTGTATTAATCTTATAGAACAATATTTCTTTGGGGGAGGAGTATTAACATTACTTCCATTAATGGAATTATTGATTAGTTTATTTTTTCTTTGAAGGGGCTTCTTGGCTAATTAAACACTCCAATCAAAGGAGATAAGGCCTAGTCTGACTATACATTTTTGAATATTTAGATGCAGAGCTAATATCGGTTTAATACCTTTTATCTTTAAATGCTAATTTCTCCAACTGGCTTCTCCAAATTATATCATCCTCTGTTTTATTGAAGAACATCAGCTTCACTTTCCTTAAAAGAAAAAACAACAACAACTCAAAAAGAACTATTTCGATTACATTTATAATATGCATGAATGGAAAAGTCTAAACGTAAACTGGCATGAAAGTTTTTCAGTGCCAATTAGGTACCCCAAAGTATCAAAAATGAAAGAATCAAGTTAATAAAACAGCTAGGATTGGAGGACGTAGGGTAAGAAATGATAAATGAGGGAATCAGAATATGTCTATTAAGGTTCACTGAGTATTTAGTTAATTTAGAATACCTTACACTAATCTAACAGCCTCACAAAGGATAGTAATTAAAGATAAAATTACATACCTGAGACTGGGTATGTTAGTCAAAGCATAATTCAGTACTTTAACCATTGGTGTGAAGCCTGTTCCAGCTGCCAATAAAAAGAGATCTTCTAATTCTTGGAACTGGGATATTTTAAAATTGCCCTCAGGATTGCTTATGGAAACAAAATCTCCTAAACAATGAAATATAAACTAAATCAGAAAAAAAAAAAAACCAGGGAAACTGATGTTAACCTAGCTAAATTTAGAACACTAAGGAGTAACAGGATGAATGGATAACTTTCAGACTACATCTTAGTTGTTAAGGTATGTAAGGAGTTTTGGGAATATTCATTAAGCCCCCAAGAATGTCTGAATTATATCATCATAACCAAATTCATAATGAGGTTTTATTACACTCATTTCCCAACATTATTTTCCCAAACCATCTGTTAATTTACAAGCTACTGACAGTACTTAAGTACAAATTCTCAGTAAAGGACTGATTGCTAAACTAAGTTATAAGCACCTCAAAAGTAGAGTCGATGTTATACCTGTCTTACACAGTACAAAGTAGCTTAGCCACAGTAATAAAACTAGTAGGAGAGAAAATGGAAATAGATAAGTATTCTAAAATCTTATGTTAATAAATGTGCTAACTTCGCCTCTATGAAATCTTTGAAAAAAACCTATGGATTAAAACAACACCTGTTCTGAATTTAATGCCTACAAAAACAAAGCAAGATCAGAAACTGTACTTAGAGCATGCTACTTCTCAAACTAGAATAAAAATATTTGAGAAAAACATTTTCTGCAGTGCATCTGATATAACCACTATGTACCACTCATATAAGAGAACTGCCTTTAAGACATTTCAGAAATTTTCAACGTAATTTTAAAAACAAAAAAAGTTAAGCATGTTTTAAAAACAGTTTCAAATAATTTGCTTTTTGTCCTTAAATGCTTGGATGCTTATAATTTTTCCTTCTTGTCCACAGCAGGATAGTAAGAATCTTGCAGTAACTAATGAATTAAGTATTAGAAAGTAACAGAAGCTCCCTGGTATAGTTCAAAAAGACCATAAGATCAGAACACCTTTAGGAAAAACTTAGCTGGCTGTTTACTAAAGATGCCTCACAGAATAACATTAACTTCATAGCTTTTGTCAATAGTCCAGTCATTCAACATCATAAAACTAGACTCAGGCAAGATACCTGATTTTAATCAAGTTCACAAGACGTTAAAGTACACCGGCCAGAATGGCAACTGATTTATAGAAGGCTATCTGCACCTAGTGACCTGAACATTACAAATTACTACCCCCTCTAGGGCATCTCACTCCCAGCATCAGAACATTTGGAAGGCCACAATAATCATATTAGAGTTGGTTGGTGAACATGGAGTTGAAACAAAGAAGTGGATAGTTGTATAGGGTAGCTCATTTAGGCCATGATGAGGCTTTCATTAGTTATCACTATCATATGCCAGTGTGTCCCTCTAAGGGGCACAGGTATTTGGGCCATGTCTAGCTTCCCTGGATGAAACTGAAAAAACACTCATCTTATTCTTTGGGCTTTCCCTTTCATGCTGTAGGCTAATTCTCCACCCTGCTCTGTTCACATGATCTCTATTAGAAGGTTATAATAACAATGGTTCAGTTTCCACATGCTATCTATAATCATGTCAGGCTACCACAGATGACAGTCCCCTTCACTAGATTAGCAGGCATTTCAAGATTCTTAAGGTTCTGATTCATATTCAGTATTTTAATCTTTGTAACCAAAGAGCACTTAATCACATTCATTATACATAGGCTGGCTTAACTTCCAGGAAGCAACAAATTTTCTTTATTTCCAAACGTCAGTGATCTACCCCACTGGTACCTCGATTTACTGCTAATGCTGTGTTAGAAATGGGAAGAGCACTATTAGTGTTAAACAAAAGGCAGTGAAAAGAGGACTTAACTAACCAGTTAAGTAAATAGACACCCCTCAGATGTCTCAAAGCTGCAGAGCAACATGATTAAATTTCTCCTCAGGACAGTCTGGAAATGCAGATAAACAGAAAGAGAAGGACTCTGTTAGAGGCAACTGAAAGAGAGAGCAGTTAGAGGTCACGAGAAAGATGATGAAGGCTTGACCCAAGAGGGTGGCAGAAGGGATGAAAAAGAAAAGATTACAAAGCCACTGGGAGGTAGATTCACCAGACCACAGTGGCTGACTGGATTGGGAGGGAGAAAATGAGAAGATTCAAGGCTAACTCAAGCCTCCAGATGGTGTCAAGAATGAACCATGATGCTATAAGTAATGAAGATGAGAAATATGGGAGTAAGTAGACTGGGTGGGACAAAGAGAACACGACTTTGGTGGCACACACATTGAGTTTGAGATATTTGTTAGACTTCTGCATGGAGATAACCAAAGGATAGTATAACATGGGATTTGATCTAGAATAGAAATGAAGTTATAAAAAGAATACGAACCAATCTGAAGCTGATCAAGTTCTGGTGTGAAGAGTCCAGTAGGATAGATTTTGATCAAAAAGTAGATGTATTTATTGTTGAGAAGAACTGGTTCCTTGAACTCTGAGAGTAAAGAATCAGATACAGGTGTATATGGCTTCACAATTTCGGTACCTAGAAAAAGTCATGACAAAGAAATTCAATTCTAAAAATCTCAAAAGCCCTGTATAAAGATGAAACATACAAATTTTATGATGCTATCACTACATACTGAAAACTGTACATCTAATGTGTATATGATTCTAATTATGTGTTCTCTCTAAATAGAGATGCACACATACACTATAGAGAGAGAACACATAGTTAGAATCATGTATACATCAGATACACACCCCTCCGAAGCCTATGCATGCTAATTATAACAAATCAATACTTTTCCATAATATAAACAATGTACATTTATTACGTGCGGCATAAGATGGCAGGGATTTATGGTAATAAATGTAGACATCCATCTATTCCATCAGCAGATAAATTTTGTAAAGGGCCACAAAAAAAAAGACATCAAAAGTTTATACAGAGATATAAGAAGGTACTTACATAATAATTTTATCATGCACAAAATTTTTAACAATGGTTACAGAGGGCCATTGAGATTATTTGGGTTAAGAAAGGGAAGAACTTCATTTTTTACTTTATATATTTTGAACTGTTTTAATTTTTTAATATATATTACTTTGGCAATTGAAGGAAAAAGTGTTAATCCAACTGCTTCTAAAAATATACTATTAAAAAACAGAGTCAATCTAATAAGAATTGGTGTTATATTTTAGCTAGCCAAATTCCAAAGAAAGAGGAGTCCCCATACATTTTTAAGACCAAAGTTTTATACATGGCTCTTTGACAGCTACAAAAAAATTAATCCAGCTGTAAATTATAATACATCGACAATGACTGCACTGGGAAGATGGCAGCTACTAAATGGTAGCCCAGCACTGGTGACGGTGAGGAAGGAGGCTTAGCAGCACCGTGGGAACCTGCTGTACCTGCCCATCTCCAGCTGGCAGTCGGCTAGACTGACTGCCATGAGAATATGACCTGCGGCTTCAAAAGGCCAAGAAGATGTTAGACACAGATAAGAAGGGTGCTTGAAACAAGTAACCGAAGTACCTTTAAGATGAAAACGAGGAGGGAAGGATTCACAGTAAGGACTACCTTTACAGAGCTGCTGATTCTGGCAGTACATGTAAGGAAATCATTTACGATCATCACTCATTTTCAATTTTATGCATTCAATTTGTGGTTACTAAGAGATAAGAGATACTGGGATGTGTTTTAAGTAGCTGTCCGCCTAAAGGACCAGTTGGTCACTCCCTCCCCTCTTTCCTTTAGCGTTCTGTCAGTAATAAATAACAGTGCTGGTGGGGCTCTCTCTCCGACAGGCGGAGTTACTTTGTGGCCTATGGTGACAAGGCAGGGCTGCGGCTCCAACACACAGGAACGCTGCATCTACGAACCTAGAATTTGGCCATCAATCAACCAACTGCCAGAAACATTTATTAATAACCTAAACAGTTACTTCCTAAAAGATTAGTACTGATTTGGAACTGCTCACAAGGAAAGAAAATGTTTCTCCAAAGCCTCTATTTACCTTACCTGTAATAGTTAGCTTGAGGTAAACGTGTTGCCCAACTGGCACCTGAAAATGAGTGCTTGGTGGCAGCATCAAGCAGAAAAGCTTCGTATCATGAGTAACGTCTTCCTTGGAAATTAACTGGCACTTTCTGTAGTACAAACCTAGAAAGTGATTCATTTTCTTTTATTGATGAATAAATTAAGTAAGAAGTAACACTAGGCTAAGTGAAAGCACAGATTCAGCTTCTATGCTTTAGCAAGCTTGAATTTCACTCAAATGCCTACATGCTTTAAAAATTCATCAGGGGGCGCCTGGGTGGCTCAGTGGGTTGAGTGTCTGACTTGGGCTCAGGTCATGATCTCATGGTTCATGAGTTCCAGGCCTGCGATGGGCTCTGTGCTGACAGCTCAGAGCCTGGAGCCTGCTTCGGATTCTGTGTCTTCCTCTTTCTCTGCCCCTCCCCACTCATACTCTGTCTGTCTCTCAAAAATAAACATTAGAAATAAATAAATAAATAAAAATTCATCAGTAGTCTGAATATCTCACAGTTGGAAATTGTTTCATTTTATTTCCTGAGACATCTATTTTCTAAAACCTACAAATACCTCTGTAGTTTGAAAAATGACTTCACTAAGTCTTATTTCCTCATATCTGGAATTATAACCTATTAAAAACATTATATTCTAAGAAATTAAAACCTAATTTATTTCTTCCTAAATTCATTTTAAGAATTTCATCTTTTAAGCCTTATATTCACAGCTATATAACTAAATTACAAATGTGTGGGGCGCCTGGGTGGCTTAGTCGGTTAAGCGTCCGACTTTCCGACTTTCGCTTAGGTCATGATCTCGCGGTTTGTGGGTTCGAGCCCCGCGTCGGGCTCTGTGCTGACTGCCAGCTCGGAGCCTGGAGCCTGTTTCAGTCTGTGACTCCCTCTCTCTCTGTCCCTCCCCTGCTCACGCTGTCTCTCTCTCCTAGAAATAAATAAAACATTAAAAAAAAAAATTTTAAATTACAAATGTGAAAAATATTTGATAATCAACAAATCTACATTCTAAAGTCTTTTCTTACCGAATGGTCTTGAAAATTCAAGTATTTAAGGCTTAACAGCATCAGTACTATTAAATAATTTTAGAAATATTTCTTTGAGAAGTACATGAAAAACATACATTCTATTTCTCTATGTGTATATATGTGTATGAATTATAGAATATTTTAATTGTTTAGAAATGATTAAAGCAAAACTTTTATACTTAAGGGTACATGTTTTCATTATTTGAAAAATTAATTTAAGTGAAAAATGAAAATTCCTGGTTTGTGATACTAATATATAAAGAAACGAAAAGGAACAAAGTTTTTCTATAAATTCTGAAAATACTTGAAATTAACCTCTCAAGCTCAGAAAATATCATTTGTATACAGAAAAAAATAACATCATTTAGTTTAGAAGAACTTGTTATAGGAATTCTGAAAGCATCAACATTTTCACTTACAAAATTCTCTTCTGGACATAACAGTACACCGGACAGACTGATGATGCTGGTTTGTTTTGTTAGTCCCTCTCTTATAAAACAACATTTACAGAGATGGGAAGGAATCAACTCTGATAATTTCTTATCCTAATTATTCTCTCATTCTCTTTTTTTTTAACCTAACAATATTTATTTTCCTACTCGTAGTGATATTTGGGACGCTCCACCATGTGTACTTTGGCTTGTTTCTTGAGGTAGCCGTTAGAAGGCTTTCTCAGTGGATTCTGCGTCCTTTTTCTCCCAATCTCTTGGGTTCTGTAAGGTTTCCTATGGCTTCAGATCTTTTCCGTGCGAGATATGGGGGTGAGTGCAATGTACAGAGCTCCCTACTTCTCCGCCATCTTGTCCCCTCCCCTAACCTAACAATATTTAAGTAGGTACAGGTTTACGCGAGAATTTAGGAAGTGAAGGCCCAACACCTAATAATCAATGTTGAGTGGAAAACTGAAATCTACTTATAGTATAAGAAATCACAGTATCATCCAATTTCTCATCTTCCCTTGTCCCTTTGGGCCCTAAAGACCCTGGTCACTAAATCTTTCCACTTGTTCCCATGGTAGCTCATATGCACGTAAATTGAGTGTAGCATTGCTCACCAAAACCAAGAGGCACTATTGAAGTCACCTCATTCTAGCGCCAGAGGATAGCCTGCACCAGATTACAGCTAAAGGAATCACTGTGAAGTTATCCTAGAACACCTAATCCAGTATTCGACTGACAAATGATCAACAGACATAGGATTATCTACAAGGAAAATTGCAGGTCAAGTGATCTCCTCGTCCCTTCCTTTCTGGGACTCAGAGTGAGAATACAATCAGGGATCCACATACCATATGTCTAAACACTTAAAAGTCATAAATCAGATGAATAACTATTAAATAATGTCCTAGAAGGTGAGGTTCAAATTCAGGATTCTTGAACTCCTCAGAGTTCCCTGCAGGAAGATGGCAGAGGGATGAGAGCTGCCATCCCCTTCTCCTCTCATCACGGGCCCTGTCTGACACCAAGTGGGGCTTCATGTGGATGTGGACACACCAGCCTCCATGTTTAACCTCATCCATTTGCTTTCCTCATAAACAGCCTTGGCCACTCCTTGAATGCAAGTGGATTTGAGGATGTGTGAGCAGGAACTTTGGGTTCCATATGCCCAGAGTGCAGTGTTGAAGGAAAGGGTGAACAGTAGGTGGACATTTCTTGGTCTTGCACACTTCTCATCCTGAGGGAGGGGTGTGACTGGAAGAGAGCCACTGGAGAGTTCTCCAAGTCTGAAGCCCAGGGCAAGTGCAGCTCTTGCCTAGGCTGTAAGGCCCTTAATGTTTTCTTATAATGAAATGTAATCATGGCCTTCTGAAAACTTTAATGATGGCTAAAAAGCCATCATTCTGACGACAACTTCAACTCTAGCATCTGCCAGAAAGGATTTGCTACAGGAAGTATGCATCTCTTCGATTATATTTAAAACACAATGAAACCCTGGGGTACAGTAATTTACTGACACTTCTTGTTAGAGTTCATAGAGTATTCTTGTTACCCAACACCAAAGAGATAATTTCAGCATCTTACCTATAAGTCTGCTATAATTTCAAAGAATATCCAGATTCTAAAAATTTCAGAAACATTTAAGGAAGCTTTCATCTTTTAATTATACTGAGAAGAGAGACAGCATAGACAGATGGCCCTGAAACATATGAGGAAAAAAGGCTATGAAGCAGACGTGCTGACTAGTTCAGTCTGCACAATGCCATCATTTAAGGGTCAGGTTTTTGGCTTTGTGAGCATAAATAATTAGACAAGAAAATGAGAAACTGAAGTAAATATAAAATGGTGAAACTAAAGCTTAAGAAAAATTTCCATCCCAAATACCTAACTTCTTTTAATAACATACATATAATATTACTCAGGGTATTACTGAAACACTAAGACTAATATGGTAATATGGGCATACTCTTTCCTTTGGGTTGAAAAGAAACATAAGGAAAATAATTCCTCTAAAGAACAGAATTTCACAAGGCTAAAACAAACGAAGTCTTCAGTGGGAGATGGAGCAGAGACAGAACCCTGGTTTACGAGTCCACGCTGCCATTAATCTGGTCTTCGACTCCTACCCAAACTTAGTATACTTTTAAAGCACCTTATTTTCGCTACTGGAAACAGTGGCTTGTAGAAGGTAAATAGCTTGTGCTAGGTCACAGAGCAGCTGGAGAAGATGTGAGAAGAGGTGAGAAATTATTTGAGTTTCTTACCGCAGTTCATAAGCTTTGTTCAAAAAGAATGAGAACCACTCTTCTACAGTAGCTTATGGCTCTTTAGTGCCTTCCTCCCTAATTATGTCAGTTCAAGCACAAATTTACAGATTATCCCTCCATCCTTTACAAGTTCCTACTACTTAATGTCCAAATTAAGGAATCAGGTTAGCAAGTCAGGATTCATCCCACATATATCTCCTCTTGAATATCCCCATTTTCTACTGTTTTGATCAACTATACTTTTTCTTAGCACTCATTACTACTTTCAATCACCTAAATGATTGAAAATCATTTACTTACCTCCTAATTTGCTATCTATCTTTACTCACCTACTCCTCCAAGACCTTCCTGAAGCAACACAGGGCAATCAATTAGTGGGACTACACACTTAAAAATGCAGTCTTGGGAAAAGAAACAACCCAAAACATATTAACATCTATAATACTTAAAAATATATGTACATACCTAAATATGTCCACACAGACATATATAGCCATTCAATCCAACAGACATTTTACTTAGAATCTATCACAGTTCACACCGTAGGGGACTTGCTAGCCGTCTGTTTGTGCCAAGACAGTAACCTTGAAGGGCAGTGAACCTGACTGCAGGGATAATGTTTAGAACACTTGAGTATAAACTATTTTCAAGCACTGTATAGATGTATAACATTTTGGCTATTGATAAAATAATTCAAACTTATGAAGTCATTAGAATATCTTCCTATACTGAAGAAATAACAAATTTAAGTTATATTACTTTTATTTTTTAAAGTTTATTTATTTATTTTGAGATGGAGAAAGAGAGAGAGACACAGAGAGAGAGAGAGAGAGGATGCCAAGCAGGCACGGGGCTTGATGTCATGGACTCATAAGATCATGACCTGAGCCAAAATCAAGAGTTGGATGCTTAACCAAATGAACCACCCAGGTGCCCCAAGTTATTTTACTTTTAAAAGAATTACATAACTGCATTTATTTTGTTGTTTTTAAAAAATTATTCAGGGTTTTCATTAATTTTCATAAAACTTCCACTTAATCACTAGTAGTACAGTTTTAATATCCTTGCCCAAACCACTCTTGTATATATGAATAAGAATACATTCATAACCTGTCTTCCAACACTAAGGATGACCGATATCTGTGGCTACACATCTATTCATATACTGGGGTAAAACACAATGAAGCAGAGTGCTCAAAGACTGAGAATTTTCATACATGATTGTTAATTTAGTATTATCAAATTGACAATAAAACACAGATTCCTCTTTGTTTCAGCTACTATTAAAAAAATATTCCTAAAGTTATATTCCTAAGATGTTTTACTACCTCAGATTGATGGAAATTAAATCTTTCAAAGTGAGGATTTTGTGGAATTAAACAGTAGCACTGAACCAGTAGAAAGGCAGCTCTTTCTCCAAGACTAGATTCAATGGAGTCTTAGACCACACACCATTTAGCAAGACTGTCACTAAATTGGAACACTACTATACCTATCACTTTTCTTCTCATTCCACAACTAATAATGCAGCCAACACTGTATACTCAAGTGCTTCAATCACCTGGATTCTAAGGTTTTAAACTTCTTCCACTTTATCTTTTAACACAGTAAGTAATTTCTTACACAGTCTCTCCCATCTATTCTTTGTTTCTTCAGATTTCATGTTTGGGCCATTGTGTAGAGATGAAAATAAGACCGCAAGACATGAAAAGCATTGTATGGTTACTGAGTATGCGACAACTTCATCCTGCTGGGTAGAGGAGATAATTTAAGAGAACAAAGCACAAGAAGTGGCTATTTTCAGGATTTCTTCATTTCTAGTACTTTTGAACACTTATTTTAGACAGCAAAGAAACATGGATGTACAGGCAAAATTTGGGGAGCTGTGAGGGGATGGATGGTTCTTCCTATACCTGTAAGAAGGTCTGTTC
Source organism: Crocuta crocuta (assembly GCF_008692635.1). Classification (NCBI taxonomy): domain Eukaryota; kingdom Metazoa; phylum Chordata; class Mammalia; order Carnivora; family Hyaenidae; genus Crocuta; species Crocuta crocuta. The sequence continues at coordinate 6,273,726 of NW_027551567.1, forward strand.
CATTGTGAGCAAGCAGCTTGCCTATAGAATCACGGCCCTACAGAAAATCTCAATTAAATGATTGCTTATTGTGTCAACAAGCACATTTATGAGCACAGACAGTACCTCATTGTGTGTGTGTGTGTGTGGTTTCTGTAGTTAAGGAGCTATCACGAGGTGCACCTGGGTGACTCAGCATCCAACTCTTGACTTTAGCTCAGGTCATGATCTCATGGTTTGTGGGTTTGAGCCCTATGTCATCAGGCTCTACACCAGCCATGGAGCCTGCTTAAGATTCTCTCCCTCCCTTGCCCTCTGCCCCTCTACAACCCACGTGCATGCTCGCTCGCTCTCTCTCTCTCTCTCTCTCAAAATAAAAAATAATAAAATTTAAAAATTAAAAAAAAGCTGTTATGAAAGTACAGGTCAAACCACATAAAACTGTCAGCTTTCTAGGTTAAAAATAGTAAAATATCAACATTTTTATATAGTTCAACTTACATTAAAAATAAAGTTGCAGATTCAATAAATATATTTAACATAAAGGTTTGTAAGTGGCTACTGGCATCAAAATTATGACAAAATTTGTTAAATTCTTCTTTACAATTTTGTATCTCGATATTCATGTACTGAGTTGTTTGCTGGCAAATCTTTAATACTAACTTTGGTGATCAAAGTCCCCACAATAAAGGTAACCACATTAAAATAAAATTTTAGGCTGGGTATAGAAACAGTAACCCAACTCCCTATCAGTTTTTGACCCTCGACAGACGAACAAGTTCCTCACCATCACACACACACACACACACACACGCTCCTAATTGTCACCTTTGGGGAAAAAAGTGTAAAGCATCCAACTTATAAATGGTAGTCTAGTTCCAATGATAACAGTTTAAAATATCACCTATTACATTTGGATTAAAGGTAAAAATGAAGTAGTTTCTCTTTCCTAATTATGTTCTTTGCTCTGTTTTAATCTTTTGTGTAGTAAATTCTAGATTTGACATGAGAAGGTACCACATTAAAAAGTCTTCAACTTACATACCTATTTCAAACAAAAATTCTTTTAGTTGAGAAATCTCAGTAAGAGGAAACCAGCATGCTAGTATCATAAAGTCAATAATTTCAATACGGAAAACCTAGGAACCATGTGACAGACTATATACATTTTATGTTACTGAGAGCAAGTTAATCACAATAATTTGATGATATAAGTATTCAGCTTTGCTAGTGAATAAAATAATCAATCTACAATTTCTGTCATCATTTAAGGAGTGGAAAAAACAAAGAAGAGATTATCTTTGCTAATTCAGTCAAATAAATAAAAGTATCCCCTAAATCTTAGTCATTTTCCACGGTGAAAAACCTAATTCAATGAAAAACACACGCACTGCTCCAATTTTAGACAAGAAAGCTACAGATAACCATGGTGGTTCATGACTCAAGCAGAAATTTATGGCAGAAACAAAAGAGTTCATAGAAAGCCTCAGGAAATTACAGAGAAAACCTGAGTGATGCTCATTCTAACAATTTCCAGAGGTCACCCTTAGTTCCTAGTATCATTTATTTCTTTGGTTTGGCTTTTATCTGGTTTGATATGATTTTTCAATCACTTGATAGATCATTTCGGGGCAAGAGATTTCACTTTAATAGTACCTCTTTTCATCGTCACTGTCTTTTATCTATCTTCTTCTGATCTGCTAGATCACACTATTATTCCTCTATGTTCTCTCCCCTTTCCTAATACCACAATAAAAGAATTCTATTTGACCTTTCCCCACTCACTGCTTACATTTTTCTTTCTCTACAACCTGAAAAATACCTGGCACAATAAGTACCTAGGAACAGTCTGAAGTTCTTCCTGGAAAACCCTTCATAGTTTCTTATTCCTTTTTTGAAACTTATTTTCACAACACTGCTTGAAATTCACCTCTTTCAGGGAGTCATTCACAAATTCAACAGCATCTGCTCATGTGGGGTTACCTCAGAATATGTTCAGTTTGTACTAGAGAACTTGCTCTTGCTGGTCTGTCTCTCTATACAAAAGGATTCTTCAATCTCTTGTCAGTATATGTTCTTCTACTTGGGAAAATAATTAACACTTTGCCTAAAACAGCCTTCTACTCACAACATATACTCAAAATAACACTGATACTTTTCTGAAATTAAATATTATCCACAAATATATCTTTATAGTTTTAAATATCCATAATAATTTTTTAAAAAATTTAATGTTTATTTTCGAGAGACAGAGCAGTGGAGGGGTAGAGAGAGAGAGAGAGAGAGAGGGAGACACAGAATCTGAAGCAGGCTCCAGGCTCCACACTGTCAGCACAGAGCCCAATCTGGGGCTCAAATTCACAGACCTCAAGATCGTGACCTGAGCCGAAGTAAGAGGCTTAACTGACTGAGCCACCCAGGTACCCCATAATAATTATAAATATTTAAAGATGCTAAAGTGGATACATGCAGTTAATTCCTAACTCCCCCTTAAAAATAGCAAAGGTGTCTTTTTTTAGGGGGGTTGTTTGGTTGTTTTTTAAGCATAAGCCTACAAGGACAGAAAGAATGGAAATAAGAAAACACAACAAAACATTAGGAGCTGACAAGGCAAAGAGATGATTAGTAACTGATTCAACAGACTCAATAAATTTGAATCCTAAACTAGAAGTAAAGAAAGCCAGACACAACTCATTTATAACAACAACAAAAATCCCTGAAGGCTCAGGAATTGGCAGGACCAATTATCTCTAGAATCAGAGTGAAGATGGAGCTGAAACTATCTTCCAGATGAATATTCTTTTAAGAAGTTTCCCATCCTTCACTCTTTCTGAAGTCCTGCCCCACTTAGCATGGCCACATATTGACCCTCTCCTATTCTGGCAAAATATTAGAAGTTTAGTCTCTAGATTGGGTAAAACAAAGGGTCTCTGGATTGGGTATATGTTACAAGGCTGAACTGTGTCTCCCTCAATTTTCCTATGTTGAAGCTGTAACCCCCGGTACCTCACAATGTGACTGCATTGGGAGGTAAGTTCTTTTAGAAGGTTAAATAAGTGAAAATGAGGTCATTCGTGTGTGTGATCCCTAATACAATATGACTGATGTGCTTGTAAAAAGAGGCAATGAGGGGCACAGACACACAAGGGGAAGACCATGTGAGGATGGCCAGCTATGAGCCAAGGAAAGAAGCTTCAGAAGAAACAACAACTCTGCTAACACATTGATCTTGGACTTCTAGCCTCTAGGCTGAGACAATAAATCTGTTAGGGCACCCAGTTTGTGGTACTTTGTTATGGCAGCCCTAGCAAATTAGTATAGTATACTAGGCAACAAACAAAGGAAATTACATTTACAGACACCCAGCCTTCTTTTCCCATAAGACTTCTGAAAATTGGGATGCAAAGTAGGAGACTGTCCACTCTTAAGACTGCAAAATACTGCCATTGAACTGGCAAGGAAGCAATCCATCCATATAGTTAATATTATTGTTAACAAGTCAAACCCAGATGTGCAAAGTTTCTAAGCAGCTTTTAGAGTTCCACCCCCAGAAATGTGGGCAGATAGTCAGGGATCAAAACACATTCAAAGAAAGCATCTAACATGAAAGACAGTCTAAAACAAACAAACTTTGGGGACAGAAGTCACACAGGGAGAAGGAAACTCTAAAACTCTGTCAGTAACTCTTAAAAAGATAAGAGAGGCTGTGAAGAACATGATGCTAAAACAAAGGAACAGAAATCAAAAGAGTTCTTAGAAGTTAAAAATACAGAAATGAATAATTCAATAGAAGAACTGAAAGACACAGCTAAAGAAATCACCCAAAATACAGAACAAAAGGACAAAATTGAAAATAAGAGAGAAAAGATGAGCTATTCAGAAGACTTATTTAAAAAGGCTTAAAATAAGAATATTTGTAGATAGCAAAAAACAAACTATGAAGAGAAGAAAAATCAATATTTCCCAGAACTGAAGGTTGTAAGTTTCTATAATGAAAAGATAACATAAAGGATAAAGAGCCAGTATGATAAATGAAAACAGACCCACATTAAGGCATATCATATTGTGAAATTTCAAAACTCTTGGATCGGGGCACCTGGGTGACTCAGTCAGTTAAGCATTTGGCTCTTGGTTTCAACTCAGGTCACAATCTCACAGCATGTGGGTTTGAGCCCTGTGTCAGGCAGACTGCACTGTCAGCTGTACAGCTGGTATGGGATCTTTTCTCTCCCCCCCTCTCTCAAAATAATAAACTTTAAAAAAAAAACACAATATAGATGATGTCACTATGTGAAAATTCATCCAGTGGAAGACTTATAATATGCATCTCTTTTTATAAATATGTTATACTAAGGTTAAAAACCTAAAAAAAACAAAGGAAAAATGGAAATGAATGAAGAAATGAAGAAGGAAATGAATTACATCCTTCAGAGGTAAACTGAGAAAATGGTTTAAATAAGCAGAAAAACAATAAACATATTGTCTTTAATATAAAAAAAGGTTATGTGCATATGAGATATAAACCTAAACTTGTTTTTGCACCTTTTATAAAAAGGAACCTGAAGGAGTGAATGGTTAAACAATAGTCTAAGCACAAGTAGGCTTCCCTTTTCAGGTATCACTACCTAATAACTTTACAATGCCTAAACATTAGTAGAGGCTAAAATTTAATCTCTATTAAAAAAAAAAAAAAAAGAGTTTTCCAAGCAAGTAAAATCTAAACCAGGCTTACAAGAAATGCTGGAGGGACTTCATTAAGCTGGTAAGAAATGGCACTAATCAGTAACAAGAAAATATAATAAAGTATAAACTTCATTGGTAAAGTTAGCAGATTAATCACTTATAAGGCTAGTATGAAGGTTAATGACAAAAGTGATAAAAAAACAACTGTAGGTTCAATAATTAAAGTTTACACAGGAAAAAGTTCTTGTTAAATGTAACATCAAAAACATAAAACATGGGGGGGGTGGCAGTAAAAATGTAGAGTTGTAGAATGCATTCAAACTTAAGTTATTATCAACTTAAAATAGACCATTACAAGTATAGATTTTTGCATGTAAGCCTCACGCTAACTGTAAAACAAAAACCTATAGTGTATACACTAAAGATAACAAAAAGGAATCTAAGTATAACACTAAGGAAAGTCATCAAATCATAACAGAGGCAAGCAAGAGAAGAAGAAAGGAACAGAAACTATAAAACAATTAACAAGACAACAAAAAGTACATAGCTATCAACATATCTAAATATAAATGGACTAAATTCTCTAATCAAAAGACACAGAGTGGCTGAATGGATTAAAAAACAGTACCCATCTGTACACTTCCTACAAGAGACTCACTTCTGATGTAAGGGTACATACAAAAGCAAAGGGATAGAAAAAGATGTTCCATGCAAATGGAAACCCAAAGAAAGTTGAGTTGGCTATACTTCTATCACACAAAATAGACTTCAAAACAAAAATTGTAATCAGAGACAAAGACAGCATTGTAAAATGATAAAGAGGTCAATCCAACAAGAGGATATAACATTTGTAAATATTTATGTACCCAACAGAGGTTAGGGTACCTAAATACATAAAACAAGTATTAATGGGAGAAATTGACAACAGGGTAACAGTAATGGACTTTAATATGCCACTTACACCAGGAAGGAAATTAATAAGGAAACAGTAGTCTTAAATGATACATTAGGCCAAACTGATTTAATAGATATATACTGAACACTCCAACCAAAAGCAATAGAATATGCATTCTTCTCAAGTGCACACAGAACATATGTTAGGCCACAGAACATATTTTAATACATTTAAGATTAAAATAATATCAAACACCTTCTCCAACTATAATAGTATGGGACTAGAAATGAATTACAAGAACAAAAGTGAAAAAGTCACAAATATGTGGAGATTAAACAGCATGCTTGAACAATCAATGGGTTAACAAATAAAAGGAGAAATCAAGAAAACTTTGAGAAAAATGAAAAGGAAATACAACATATCAAAATATGGGATACAGCAAAAGCAGTTCTAAGGGGGAATTTCATAGTGCTAAATGCCTACCTCAATAAACAAAAGAATCTTAAATAAACAACCTAACTTCACATCTCAAGGAACTTGAAGAAGAACAAATGAAGCACTAAGTTAGTAGAAGGAAGAAAACATTAAAGATCAGAGTAGAAATACATGAAACAGAGAGTAAAAACACAATAAAAGAGATCAATGAAACTATGAATTGGTTCTTCAAAAAGATAAATAAAATGGACTGTTAGCTAGACTCACCACAAAGAAAAAAATTAGGACTCAAATAAATAAAATCAGAAAATAGAGGATGTTACAACTGGTACCACAGAAATGTAAAAGATCATAAAAGAATTCTATGGACAATTATACACCAACAAATTGGATAACCTATGGGATGTATTTAAATTCCTAGAAACATCTAATCTCTCAGAACCTAATCATGAAAAAATAGAAAATCTGAATGAAACAATTACTGCTAAGGACTGAATCAGCAATTTAAAAACCTGCCAACAAACAAAGTTTAGGACCAGACATCTTCACTGGTGAATAATACCAAACATTCAAAGAAAAATTAATACCAATCCTTTACAAACTCTTCCCCAAAAAAGAAAAGGAATGCTTCTTAATTCATTTTACAAGGCTAGTGTTACCTTGATACCAAAACTAGACAAAGACTAGAGAAGAGATGGAAATTACAGGCCAATACCTTGATGAACATAAATGTAAAGATCATCAACAAAACTGATCTGAGCAATACACTAAAAGGATTGTACACCATGATAAAGAAGGATTTATTCTAGGGATACAAGAATGGTTCAACATCTACAAATCAATCAATGTGATACACTACATTAACAAGTGATTACCTCAGGAGATGCAGAAAAAATATTTGACAAAATTCAACACTCATTTATAATAAAAACTTTTAACAGAGTGGGTAGAGAGGGAACACACCTCAACATAATAAAGGTTGTTAATGATAAGCTCACAGCTAACATTATATTCAGTGGTAAAAGCTGGTCAGGAACAAGACAAGGATGACTATTCTCACCACTTTTATTCAACATAATATTGGAAGTCCCAGCCAAAGTAATTAGGCAAGAAAAAGATTAAAAAGTATCCTAATTAGAAATGAAGAAGTAAAACTGTCACTATTTGCGGATGACATAATATTACATATAAAAAAACCCTAAAGACTCTACCAAAAAACTGCTAGAAATAATAATTGAAGTTTCAGGATATGCAATCAATATACAAAAAATATGTTGCATTTCTATACACTAATAATGAACTATCAGAAAGAGAAATTGAGAAAACGATCTCATTTCCAATTGCATCAAAAAGAATAAAAACCTAGGAAATTAACCAAGGAGATGAAAGATCTGTAGTTGAAAAGTATAAGATCTACATGGAAAAAATTGAAGATGACACAAATGGAAAGAAATACTATGCTCATGAATTGGAAGAATCCATAAATATTGTTAAAATGTCCATTCTACCCAAAGCAACCTACACATTCAATGTAATCACTGTCAAAATACTAATAGCATGTTTCACAGAACTAGAACAAATAATCTTAAAATTTGTATGGAATCACAAAATTTGTATGGAATCACAAAAGAAACTCAAATAACCAAAGCAATCTTAAGAAAGACAAAACTGGAGGTACTACACTCTCAGTTTTCAAATTATTCCACAAAGCTATGGTAAGCAAAATAGTATGGTAGTCATAAAAACAGACATATAGACCAATGCAAGAGAACAGAAAGCCCAGAAATAAACCCACATATATATGTGGTGTAAGACAAAGGAGGAGTGCCTGGGTGGCTCAACTGGTTAAGCATCTGACTTTAGTTCAGGTCATGATCTCACGGTTTGTGAGTTTGAGCCCCACATCCAGCTCTGTGTGGACAGCTCGGAGCCTGGAGCCTGCTTCGGATTCTGTGTCTCCCTCTCTCTCTGTCTCTCCCCCGCTCACACTCTGTCTCTCTCAAAAATAAACATTAAATGTTTTTTAAATTTATGACAAAGGAGGCAAGAATGTATACAACAGGGAAAGGACAGCCCCTTTAGGTAACTGGTGTTGGGAAAACTGGACAGCCATATGCAAAATAATGAAACTAGATTATTATCTTACACCATATATGAAAACTAAAGTAGATTAAAAACTTGAATGTAAGACCTGCAACAATACACATCTAGAAGAAACCAGATCGTAAGCTACTTGACATTGATCCTGGCAATGATTTTTTGGACTTGACATCAAAGACAACAAAAGCAAAAATTAAGTGGGACACTATATCAAATTAAAAAGCTTCTACAAGGGACACCTGCTCTGGGTCCTCTGTCCCCTTCTCTCTGCCCCTCCCCTGTTCTCTCTCTCTCTCAAAAATAAAATAAGCGTTAAAAAAATTTAAAAAATAAAAAGCTTCTATAAGAATAGAAAACCATCAACAAAATGAAAAGGCAACCTACGGGATGGGAGAAAATATTTGCAAATCATATGTGATAAAGGGTTAATATCCAAAATATAAAAAGAACTCATGCACCTCAAAAGCAAAAACATAATCTGATTAAAAAAGAGATTAAAAATCTAAAAATAAAATTTAGAAGACCTAAAGAGACATTTTTCCAAAGAAGTCATACAAATGGCCAACAGGTGCATGAAAAGGTACTCAGTATCACAAATCATCAGGGAAATAAAATCAAAACCACAATGAGTTGTCAACTCACACCTCTGAGAATTGTTATTCTCAAAAACACAAAAATAAGTGTTGGCAAAGATGCAGAGAATAGCATACACTTGTGCACTGTTGGTGGGAATGTAAATTGGTGTAGCCACTCTGGAAAACAGCATGGAGGTTTGTCAAAAAACTAAAAATAGAACTACCATATGATCTAGTATTCCACTTCTGAGTATTTATATGAAGAAAACATAAATATTAATATAAAAAGATACAGGCACCTCCCCATAGCCAAGATATGGAAATAACCTAAGGGTCCACTGATAGACGAATGAATAAATAAGATGTGCTATACACACACACACACAATGGTATACTATTCAGCTATTTTAAAAAAGAATAAAGGCTTGTCATTTGGACAACATGACTGGACCCTAAGGATATTATGCTAAGTGAAATAAGTCCGACAGAAAGAGACAAATATCGTATGATCTCTTTTATATGTGGAATCTAAAAATCAAAAACAAAAACAAATAAACCCAAGCTCATAGACACAGAAAACAAATCGGTGGCTGTCAGAGGCAGGGGCAGGGGGTGGGCAAAATGGGTGAAGAGAGTTAAAAGGTACAAACTTCCAGCTATAAAATAAATAAATCATGGGGATATAATATACTACACAGTGACTAACAATACAGTAATGAAAATTTGAAAGTTACTAAGAAAGTAGATCTTAAAAGAGCTCATCACAAGAAAAAGGAAAAAAAAAAATTTGTGACTGTTGGAAATAGATGTTAACTAGATTTACTGTGATGATCATTTTACAATGTACACAAAAATCGAATCATTACATTATAAACCAGAAACGAGTATATATTAGTATATATTATATGCCAATTATACTTCAATAAAAAGAAAAGGGTAGGAGGGACGCCTGGATGGCTCAGCTGGTTAAGCCACTGACTTTGGCTCAGGTCATAATCTCGCAGTTCACAAGATTGAGCCCCACATCGGGCTCTGTGCTGACAGCTCGGAGCCTGAAGCCTGCTTCAGATTCTGCGTCTCCCTCTCTCTCTGCCCCTTTCCCACTTGTATTCTGTCTCACTTTTTCTCAAAATAAATAAATAAATAAACATAAAAAAATTTTTAAAAAAGAGGGAAACAGACACCATTTTTTTCAACCTTTTTAAAAAATTTTTTTGTAAGTTTATTTATTTACTTATTTTGAGGGAGATAGAGATAGCACAAGTGCGGGAGAGGCAGAGAGAGAGACAATCCCAAGCAGGCTCTGCATCATCAGTGCAGCCTTGAGATCACGACCTGAGCGGAAACCAAAAGACGATGCTTAACTGACTGAGCCACCCAGGCGCCCCTCTTTTCCAACTTCTTAAAGGGAGATACGACGCTCATCTCAAAATGGGCTTCCAAATTCTGGTACAATTGCACCATTGACAAAATAATTTCATGAACACAGGACTCAAAATAACAGCACAGCATACCTGTATCTTTCTTTGGAATAAATGAATTATGATTCTCTAGAGGGTGACCAAGACGTTTCCAAGAAGTATTCTCTTTTTTCTTTAGGACAATTTCTATTTTTCCCACATTCTCAACAACCCGCACTGAAAAGAAGATAAATTCCATTTGTATTAATTGAAACTAAATATAACACATTATTTTAAAATCAATCTTTCTCAAACAACACAAATGTCCTGATCTGATAGAAATAACAAGGATCACTAGAAAGACTTTGAATACATATCAAAATTGTTTATGCCTTAAATGATGCTAAATCCAGTTTATTTTTTGATTCAAGTTAGCTTCTTTCAAACTAATTTATCAAAGGCCAAACTAGTATGTATTGACAATTTTCATATAAGCTCAAATATAGCCATGGCAAGTAATTAACACATAGCTAAAAATTAAAAAAAACCAAACAAAAAAAAGGAGGGGGCTGACATATAGAAGTTAGTCATTGAATGGATCCATAAGAGCAAATTTATTTATACTCTTAATGTTTCTCATTTGAGATCTCAGATGTTCTTATGAATAAATTCAGTAGGTCAATACTGAGCCTAGTAAACAAAGAAAAAGCCTCACAAATCACTATAAAGTACATAAGAATCTTAAGTAATTAAAAACCTTTTATATTACCTTTTTATTTTTGACTTTTTAAGTCCAGAATATCTGGGTAGAATAGTGAAATATAGACTTTACATACTGATTAGATTTTATGAATTGGATATGCTTTTGAAGACCTAAAGTATATTTCATTTTGTCTTCAGAAACAATCTGTTCTTCCTCACTGTAAACATATAATTCAATAGCAATTTAACAATAACCTTTTAAGATAGATTAGTCAAATACATTCATTTCAATGAGCACTGATTTGAAGCTTAACAAATGTGGAAACACGGTCCTTGACTTTATTTTTTTTGCCTTGACTTTAATTTATAAAATTTACAGAGCTTACTATGTTATACAGGAAAAAAAGAGGGCACAAAATCAGTGTAAAGTACTATGACAGTACTTTAAAACAAGAAATGGCAAATATTTTAATAGTATATATATTTACAGATATGTCTAATGGAATATTCAGCAGTAAAAGAACAAAAAGGAAATCCTTCCATTTGCAGCAAAATAGATGAAGCTGGAGGCCTTATGCTATATGAAACAAGCCAGACAGAGAAGACACTGTATGATATTACTTATATGTAGAATCTTAAAAAAACAAACCAAAAATAGTCATGTACTCATATAAACAGAGAGTAGAATGGCGGTTGCCAAAGGCTAGGGGTAGAGTGTGGGGAGAGGATGATAACAGTATACAAACTTCCAGTTAAGATATTAAGGTCTGAAGATCTAATGTATAACGATGGTGACTACAGTTGATCATACTGTACAATTCCAATTTGCTAAGATGATGGAACTTAAGTGTTCTCACACACATACAAACAGTAAATATGTGAGGTGATGGATGTATTAACTCAATTTGGGGAATCCTTTTACAATGTATGCCTATATGAAATCATCATGCAATTCAATATATTATAATTTTGTCAATCATACCTCAATAAAGCTAAAAACAAAGGACAAAAAAACCCCAAGAAACCACCATTCTATGAATCTTCTGTTATTAACAGCTTTGTAAATTCCACATTATACTTTTATATGTAGCAAAATTCATAATTTAATAAGCTCTGTTAGCATTCCATATTTAAACATATACACCTAAGAAAAATTTGTCTGGTCTAGTATATTTCGACAAGCTTCACGTCAGGAGTAGAGTAGAGATGAGGGAAGGAAGAATGGAAAGAAGACAAGAATTCTTTTCTAAGGAGGGAAAAAGGTAAGGGTAAAGAAATGAACTAAGGGAAAGAAAAAAGGGGAAAAAACCTGAAACAAGAAGAACATATTTATAAACATTAACATATTTGTTTATATAGGAAATATCACATTGTGTTTTGCAATATGAAAATATATGGATGAAAAATAAAACAAATGCTTATTTTTCTCTTCCTTTTCCTCTCTCTCTCTCTCCCTGTGTGTGTGTGTGTGTGTGCACGCATGCATACACATAATTATTTTTTGGTAGCTTACCAGAGAAATCTTCTTCAATTTCATGGCTTAGCTCTAGGAAAGAAAAAGATGTTAGTTAAAATAAAACTTCAATTGATATAGTCTAAGAACACCATGTAAGATCATCCAAATGGTTCTTTTATGCACTATTTCAAATCTCTCAAGGTAAGTAAAACATATTCTGAGAGCCAGGAGAAAGAAACTGTACACAACCAAAATGTCAAAGTATTTAAATACAAATACACTTTTTCAACTTCTCAATTTCTATCCCTATTCAAGAGCAAATACTCAACTGCCCACAAGCAGGTAACCCACACTAGCCCAAAGTATGGTCCCAGACTACCATTCCTATAGACCAAGATGGGAGCAGGGTGGGGAGGTGTGCAGCACCTGAAGCATGCATGCTCTCGGTGTGAGCACAAGCATGGGTGTGCCTACGGGCTTAGTGCTTCCTTTCTTATTATTCTCTGAGGTTGAATATTCATTCAGTTATTGAAAGAAAATTATTGAGTATGTGTTACCTTCTACGCTTTATGGATACAACAGTTAATCAAAGAAAAAAAACACTGCCCTTATGGAAATCACATTCCAGGAGGGGGAGATACAAGAAATATTTTCACAGACATCTGCTGTAAACTTCACTGTGTTAACATGACTATCGGGAACTTACAATTCTGCATTAGTTTAGTCCTTCCAATCCAACATCATCATTCAAGAGTATTTATGCACTATTTTGGGATGAAAAATATGAGTATTTTTCACTGTGGAATTTTTGTTTCTTTTGTATTGTGTGCTACAATATTGTTAGCTACAGTGTGAACAAAATAGCCATAAAGTATTTGAAACATAATAAGATGGTGACAAGGAGGTTTTACTTAAAGAAAAATCCGGCAGTGCTAATGAGTAATGCATACTTTTCTAGATATCGGAGTGTTTGATTAAAACTCTTCCCCAAGAGGCAATATACATTAGGTCTCATGCTAAGAAAAAATAGGACAGGTTATTATTTCTAGAAGAAAAGTTTAAGGTTCCAGTTTAATTAATCTATTGAATGGAGAAAATAGGAAAGAAAAAACATTTTTCTATTCTTTTGTTTTAAAGTTTATTTTAGAGAGACAGAGCACGAGCGGGGAAGGGGCAGAGAGAGAGGGAAACACAGAATTTGAAACAGGCTTCAGGCTCCGAGCTGTCAGCACAGAGCCTGATGCGTGTCTTGAACCAACGATCCATGAGATCATGACCTGAGCTGAAGTTGACACTTAACAAACTGAGCCACTCAGGCACCCCAAAACATTTTTCTACTCTGATCAAATTCAGGACTGAAGGTACTTCATTCAAACAGTAAAGCACTGTGCAGAATCCTGAGTCAGTCAAGGTCTGGATAATCAGTCTTTGGCAAAAGTAAATGATACGTTCTTCATATAAGAATGCCTGCTTAGGGGTGCCTGGGTGGCTCACTCGGTTAAATGCCTGACTTAGGCTCAGGTCACAATCTCACGGTTTGTGAGTTTGAGCCCTGCGTCGGTTTCTGTGCTGACAGCTCAGAGCCTGGAGCCTGCTTTGGATTCTGTGTCTCCCTCACTTTGTGCCCCTCCCCTGCTCACGCTCTGTCTCTCTGTCTCTCAAGAAAAAAAAAAAAAGAAAAAACAAACAACTTAACTTTCTTGTTGTATTGTTATTGTTTGTTTCATTTCTATCTTCTAACTAGAATAACATCCCCTTCATTGGAGGAGAAAAGGGTGCAATCGTAGAGGCATTATGGGTGAAACATGGATTAAGAATCTGGCATCTTTGGGGTATCTGGGCGGCTCAGTTAAGCATTCGACTTCAGCTCAGGTCATGATCTGATGGTTCTGGAATTCGAGCCCCACATCAGCCTTTGTGCTGACAAACAGCTCAGAGCCTGAAGCCTCCTTTGGACTATGACTCCCACTGTCTCTCCACTCCTCCCCACTCACGCTTTGTCTCTCAAAAAATAAACAGATGTTAAAAAATTTTTTTTTTTAAATCCGGCATCTTTGATTCCAGATTTTAGTCCTGGTCTCTTCCTTCTGATCTCTAATTTCTCAAAGCAAACAGAAGTGAACTGTAGGGTTGATCTCTGGTTATGAAGGAACAGGCAGCTGAGGGACACAATGCAACCTCACAGTCCACACTGTTTTGGTGCCGCCTCACACTTCCCATGGTAGAGCTGGCAAAAAAACAGGCCAATGGAACAAGCACTTAGTGATAGTGGCTTACTAGGCGCATGGGACAGGTCTCCAGAGATTTGTTTGCAGGTATCAAATAAAAGACATTTAACAAAGCCAGAGCAACAAATATTTCATATTATTGCTGACTTTGGCTGCACTCAATTGTTTAAACTTGGGAAAGGTGAGGTCAGGCTGCTATTTGCTAGCACTGTTATTAGTATAAAGAAAAAGCAGAAGAAATTAATCAAACCAAAATGACAATATCGATAAAATATTGCTACCTAGACTGTAGACCAAGTTATTGCCAAAATTAAAGGAAACTGGTGTTGTTTCCATTAATAATGAATAAATTACTTACCAATATGTATAATATATGAATAATCCTTGATAAGGGTTTCTGCTCTAAAGGAATCATCCTGATGATCAACTATAACTGAGTCTAGATTAATATCCTTAAACAGAAAGCAGAAAGAAAAAGATTAAAACATAAAATTTTCCCCAAATTTCTACAACTACTATACTTTTAAGATGATCTGTGATGTTCACATGGAATTTATTTATTGTTATTTATGTCTCCACACTGTCATTGCAGAGCCGTATGTGGTGCTTGAAATCACAACATCATGAGATCATGACCTGAGCTGAGATCAAGAGTCAGACGCTTAACTGACTGAGCCATCCAGGCGCCCCTCATATGGCATTTCTTTACAGAACCCACAAGGTGAATAAACATTATTCCTGTTTTTCCTCTCTCAGACAACTTAGTTCTCCTTCAAAGCACATACTGCAATTTTAATTATATATTTCTTTCTGCTTAATATCTACCTCATCCACTCATCTCTACGCTCTGAATGCATGGGACTATCAATACTGCCTGGTACCTAGTAAGTGCTCAGTAAATATTTGTTGAATAAATACTCTGGAAAAAAATTAGAATGAGACCAGAAATGTATATTCATTTTAGTCTTTTTACTAATGCGTGATGCTGGGCAAATTACACAACCTCTTGACTTCAGCTTATAAGAAAATGTAACATATAAAATTTTACTAACAAATTTCTAGATAGCTCTAATTTCTACATAGTCTTGGTACAAGTTATTTTGGCACCCATCATTTATACCATACAATGAACACATTATTCCACATAGAAATCTTTCTCCTTCCCTTAGTCATTCATCCTCTGTGTCTCACTGACATTACCAATGGGAGCAGACCCCAACCTCCCTAGGCCATGCCCTCTTGGTTTTGGACTGCGTGATGAGGGGACAATGAAAGGGAGTGGAAGTGGTTCAAGCAGTGCCTCTGGCCCTCTTGGCTGTATCGGGCAGATTACCGTCACTCCTGCAGAATGTCACATCATGCTGCAACGACCAGAGGAACTCACAGCTCGTATGTGGTTCTGCTACTATAGGAGTAGCACGCATTCTCAGAAAGCCCTAGCTGCCAGAACCTGTCTTTAAATTTACATGGTTCCTCCAGTGTGGGAACCTTGCCAGTTGCTGACAGATGTATTTGCAGTTATCTATGTATTGATCTGATTTCTCAGATGTAAGCTCCATGAAAGCCAAGTATTTACACACCTAGCCCATCATTAGATCCCTGAATTCTAATATTGTGCTGCAAATAAAGCAGAAGTTCAGTACGTACTTAGTAAATAATTAACCCCATAATTTTAGTTTCAAGAGGGTGTCTGAATCCCATTAGTGGTTTAAGCACACTAAACCAAAGTATCATAGTCTCTACTGTTTAATTCCAATTTATGCACAAGAAATTAGTTCTCACAATGAAGTTAACTGGGATTCTCATTTTTGTTATCCATGCTTACATACACACACACACACACACACACGGAAAAGTACATAAAATACTTCTTAGTCTAGCTTTTTTAAAGAGGCTATTGCATGGCTGTTAAGAGTGTATACTCAGGAGCCAGACTGCTTGGGTTCAAAATGCTACTTACTGTGTAACATTGGGTAAATTACTTAATCTTTCTGTTTTCCCCATGTATAAAATAGGGATAACAGAAGGATCTACCCCATGGAGTTTCTGTGAGTTAATAAGTTAAGAGAAAAGAGTGTTTAGAAAATAGCTAACATTTATTAAGACTTCACTTTTTTTCTGATTTTGAAGACATTGTTTACCTTCTGCTTAGTATATATGACAATGGTCACTAAAGAGTCTGTCTGGAACCAGTCATAGCTATAAAACAGTAAAAGAATGAATAATTATATTAACAATTGTATAATAACACATATTAAATCATTAAATGTGCAATTTAAAAATATATATGGCTTAAAAATATGCAATATGACTTAACATAAGTATATAATTTTAAATGTACAGCTTAAAATCTAGAGTGAAAAATATATTTCTCTAGGTAAACTTTGTTCTAAATAACAGGAGAGATGTCTTACAATAGATGGTAATTATTCTCACTTGGATTGAAACAAACAATACCCTTGAAAAGACACTTTTTAGAAAGGCTGCACATTCTATTAAAATCTTTTATCAGAGCAATAACACAACATATTTTCTTACGAAGCATGACAAAATCTACACGCTTATTACCTTCACGCCTCCCTGTCGCAAATATATTATTAGACAAAATATTAATTCATCAAGGTCTTTTAATTGTTCAACAGTAAAACCTTGGGTAAAACAAAGTCTTCTGTTTTGTAATAGCTGTTCATCAAACTGACACTGTTTTTGCACTTAGTATGAACATAAGGACACCCAGAGGTAAACATAGGGGAGGTTTCCTTATGCCCATAAGTTAAAACTGTATACGAAATACTTTAATAAATTTAACAAATATAGCAGAATGCTGCTATCATATTATAGATTGGAGGTGGGGAGAAAGAAAGAGAAAACATTTCAAAGAACACATATAACCCTGAGGGCATTTGAAATGTTAACATTAAAAAAAATACATATGGATTGTATAATTTACTAAGATAGTTGCTGTGCAATACTTTTGAAGGATTTCCATGAAAAATGATAAACAAACTAAATATATGAAAGACAATGTAGCTGAATAAATTATGGTATGGTCATAAGATGGAAGGCAGACAAAAAAATGCTTTTGCAGAATATTTAATGACATGGGAAACTGCTCATAGAATACATTGCAATGCCAGTATTATCAAAATAGAATAATATGGAAATAGATATTATATGAATCAAACTCGGTGGAATAGACCAAATATTAAGTATACATCCAGAGTTGATACATTACAACTGCTTTCATCACTGCCTTTTCTATTTCTCTTTATTTTCCAAGTTTTCTACCATCAATGTATATTTATCAGGAAAATATTTTTGAATAGTTTTTGAAGTCAAAATATTTTTAAAAAATTTTAACTTAAAGTTTTTTAAACACAAAGATTTAAACACACAAATGTTTAAAATGGATCAAACTTTAGTTATACTAAAAATTCATGTATAAAGAAAACAGTTCATTCTCCAACAATGCCTGATAAATGGGACACTACAGTTCTAGTGTCAAACAAGCATGATTAATACAGTAAGCAATAACTCAAACTCAGAGGTGTTTATTTTTTTTAATGTGTATATTTTGGTGTAGAACTAACTTAGCTTTTAAAAAATACAACAAGAATGCATACCTTGGAGAACTACGACCTTCTTTGGCAAGTGTATCTGTCACTTGGCTCTTGGGAAGCATGCCTTCACAAAGAAAAACAAAACACCTACTGTTCATCTAGATAGCATTTTTTCTTCTTTTTCATAAACTTATTAAAATGTTATAAAAGGATACAAATCATAGATGTACAAAAACATAACCTGTAACCAGCACCCACCCTATGCCCCCTTCCAATCACCATTCCTCCCCAACGATAACCATTATTCTGACTTCTGGCATCCTTAGATTTTGCCTGTATTTGACCTTTATAAAAATGGAATCATAAGATATGTTCTCTTTTGGTCTGTGGCTTTTTTTTTGTTCGGCATTATGTCAAATAAGCATGACTGATAGTGAGCAATAAATCAAACCGTGAGGTTCCTGAAATTTTACCCATGCTGTTGAACGCATCAGTAGTTTATATTTATACTACATTGTATAAATATATGAGAGTTTTATACATTCTCCTGTTGCTGGACATTGGTTGTTTGCAGTCTGGGGCTATTATACATAAACAGCCCCTGTTATAAATATTCTGTATACATACATGCACATTCTAAAAGAACATATATCTCCATTTCTGTAAGTATACAAGGCGTGTGTAGATTCGGCTTTACTGGCTGCTGCTCAACAATTTCCCAAAGTGGTTGTACCAATTTATATTTTATACAGGAATGTCTGAGGGTTCCAGTCCCTCCACAACCTCACTGAGATCATTCCTGTAGGCATGCAGCAACACAGCATTTTAAAAGCCCACTAAACCTGTGGTTTGCAGTTGAGAACTCAGAGATGTGGAAGAACTCTGGACATTCTGTAAGCATTCTGTATTTCCCTCCCACAACAGGAATGCGCGGTTTGTATCCGGAAGGTTTGGTTTGGAAAAAAAGAGGCCTGCTGGTAAAAGACTTTTGCAAATCACTACAACAATTACATTTCTATTCCTCAAACTGCACAGGAACACATATAATATGGGGCACCTGGGTGGCTCAGTCTGTTAAGTATCCGACTTAGGCTCAGGTCATTATCTCACAGTTCATGGGTTCAAACCTCTGGTAAGGCTCTGTGCTGACAGCTCAGAGCCTGGATCCTACTTCAGATTCTGTGTCTCCCTCTCTCTCTGCCTCTCCCCCATTTGCATGTGCTCTCTCTCGCTCTCTCTCTTTCTCTCTCTCACAAAAATAAACATTTTTTTTAAGCTTTAAAAAAAGTCACAGTAATATAAGGTCAGAGAGGAGAGGCATCTTAGAGACAAACTAGTGTAGAGGTTTTAGGATTCTTTCTAGCCATAGAAGCTTCTATTTAAATCCAACTTAATTGCAAGCACAAGATATCAAACAGCCATATTTTGGGGCTGATCATGAGCCCTGAGCCCAGGTCTTATTCACTCAGTTTCCATCTCTTCCTACACAACTCTACAAAACACAATTAATTTTCAGATAAACAAAGGAAGTCTCAAAGATGTGACATAACAAAGCCAAAGTTATGAACTAACTAGGAGTGAATCCTAAAGAATGCTCTATCATAAAACTAAAAGTATAACAACAGCACTGTAATAATGAAAATGTATTTTTATCTCAAATGACAAAATATAAGAAAAGATAACCTTAGTAAATTATTTGAAAAATCACTTAAAAGATATTTCACTAAGAGATTAATGTCATTTATCATTTGGAAGCCTCCTACAAATGCATCACAATCTGAGAATTTGCATAAGAAAAAGCTATCAACAGGATTCACGGATTATTAGTCAATTTGGATCTTATTAGGATCTTATCAGGATCTGATTAGGACCAAGAAATCTAGATTTGAGGTCAGTGTCAGCACTATGATCTTACAGAAACCACCGTTTCTGCTTCCTCAAATTCAAACTAGTAAAGAAATTCGCCCTGCAATTTCATGAGACTGCAAAGGAGACAATTTCTAAACATTCTAAAAAACTATATGTTGTCATACAACTATGACTTTTAAGAACAGAATAATGTCATAGGCTGTGGAATGTGTCTTGATTTCAACATCTGCCAAGCAAAACAAAACATATATAATATCATTCTTGAAAAGTTGAAGGAATCTGTGGTGAATGAGGGATGGAGGAAAATAATTAAAGTTAGGTGGACTGAATGGACATAATCTTCCCCCAAAGTGCTTCTTGATGACTGTTGTTAATTTGAAGGGATCGGGTCTTCAGTAGAATACCACAACAGTCTATCTCATTCAGGATTTAAAATAGTTATTTGAATAATGACATTGCTGGCAGACAGATGACATCTGCAAATACAAAGACATACCACATAGACTTGAAAGAACCAAAATGAGAGCGGCTAATAAACATACATATAAATATTACAATCTTATAGAATCCAAGATCATGATAGATAACAATGCTGGCCAGAACATGTATGGAATGTTAATATTGCATTCTTAAGGCCACCTTGAACCAAGGTAGTAGTTAAATGCAGTGCATCCAGAGGAAGGCAACAGGAAAGTAATGGTTCTGGAAGCCATATGTGGTGGGAATGGAAATGCCCAGTGTATCAGTAATTAGTATTTAGGCAAAGGTTTTATGCCGATTATCACAAAACAGTCAATCATCAGATGGAACCCAAGACAGGCTCTTCATTTAATACAGTGCTATACTATCAGACAAAAAGCTTCAGGTGTTAGAGCAAACACTGAAGTCAGTCTGTAATACAGACTATTGTATTCCTCAAGTTAAAAAAGGAAGGGTAACTAATCTGGCAATCTAGCTTGTAACTGAATTTCTGCAACTTTCTTTTGCAAACATGGAGAAAAAAAAACCTATTTCTAAACAGACCTTAAAAAAGTAGTTCAATCAGAGTAGCCCCAAATATTTCCTAACATTAGGAAATTACTAATTACTGACCACTACACCATATTTACTTTGTTTTTTTTGTTTTTGTTTTTTTGGTTTTTTTTTTTGAAGGAGAGGAGGGGAGAATGTCAACCATAATTCTCAGTCATACTGAATGACTGAAGAAGCCAGAGCTGCTGAGCCTGGAAAAGAGTAGTTTAATAGGCTATTCAGCATCTGTATGCAAACACTGACATTGAGCTCCATGCCTGAGGGATAACGACTCGCTCTGTGTTGCTTCAGAGGGTGGAACTTCTCATCACTATAAATATTCAAGCTGCAAGCAGATATGTTCAGGGATGTTACAGGAGGGACTACTTACTGTAAGAGTAATGGTGTTTATTTATACAATGGAATACTACATGGCAATGAAAAGAATGAAATCTGGCCATGTGCAGCAACATGGATGGAACTTGAGGGTGTTATGCTGAGCGAAATAAGTCAGGCAGAGAAGGACAGCTATCATATGTTTGCACGTATAGGAGGATTAGGAAGAACTTAACAGAGGACCGTGGGGGAAAATAGTGGGGGAGGGGGAGGGAGGCAAATCACGAGAGACTCTTGAATGCTGAGAACAAACTGAGGACTGATGGGGGTGGAGTTAGGGGGAAGGCGGGTGATGGGCATGGAGGAGGGCACTTGTGGGGATGAGCACTGGGTGTTATATGGAAATCAACTTGACAATAAACCATTAAAAAAAACAAAGAGTAATGGCTGGAGTAAGAGATCTATAAAGTTCTGCCAAATCCTCTAAGTTTAGGTAAGTAAAGACATCTTTTGTAAAAAGAGATCCTTCCCCCCAAAAAAATCCAAATACTACCCCCAAATAATTCTATAAAGCAATTCTGTACATGAATCTAATTCATATGAATATGATCCATTTTTTACCATAAATTTACATGACTTACCATTTAAGACTTTCTTTTCTTCACGACAGTCTGTACAGTGATTTAGAAAAGAAAAGTCAGGTAAGAATACTGTAACATCAAAGAGAGTATCAGTTAATATTATATTTGCAGAATAACAGCCCCTTTCTTGAAGAGCTTTCTGTTAAAGTCTGAGAAGAAAAACAAGGCTGCTAAATATATGGTTGATGTTTCAAATAAGGAAGTTTCATCTCTGAAAATTGGTGGGCCATTTCTTCTCCAGGTGTTTGTCTCCCACTTCACTGAGCTTTTTCTACTTCTTTGAACACTTTTTCTAATATCTTGGTTAATTTCTTTAGAAAGCATTTAAAAACTCATGTTTTGTTTAGGTTATCACATTCCAAAGTAATCAAAATTATTCAGAATTTATTATATTACACTATAAATAAAATGTTCATGTTAACAATGCAAAGAAAGATACCTTATGTCTTTCTTATCGAATCTATCTAGGTCAACACTGAAAAAGATTATTGTTACTCCAAATTTAAATGGCAAAATGACGAAAGTATAAGACTTTCACCTGTATGTACTATGCAATTATTAGTGTTACAACCCAGTAATATTTAACAGGTAATTTCTCTCAGGATGGCAGTCAAATTACAAATCACCAAAAGTGCTACACCATATGGTCAAAATAAAATCCTCAACAAGTTAACAGAGTTAAAAAAGGAGGAGGAGGAGGAGGGGGGAGGAAGAAGGGGATGAGAGGGGGGGAGGGGGAGGAGGAGGAGGAGAAGGAGAAGAAAAAAAGAATGAGAAGCCAACAAAATATCTAAGCAGGAAACTGATAGATACCAATTGCTGAGGTGACCTTGTTTTATAGAAAACAAAAACTAAACCACTTAAATGAAGGCTTTCAAGTTTTTTATGTTCTGATTTTCAATCAACCAGGGATAACCACAATTACCTCTGCTTCACTCAACTATCATAAAATAATCATGACTAAGGAGGCCAGATGACTATTCTTTTTATGTTCTTTATTTTATCAAAATAATTTCAAAGCTAAAAGGGATCTTAAAAACATACGGCAAATTACCATCTGATCCCCTCATTAAGACTAAAAGTCAGGGGTCAAGGACTTGAATGAAATCTGTAGCTTTTTAGCAACAAAGCCAAGATTAGACTTCATCTCCTCTAAGAGTCAGCATCATGTTTCTTACTATACCATTGCTAGTGGTAATACTTTCTGGAAAGACAAAAGACCTAAAAATCGCTTAAATTATACCTCAGATGACTTTTGCTTATTAAGTGCCAAATAAAAATCTAGTCATTACAGTTTGCAAGGGATTATTGATGTCCCTGCTTGATCACTTACTATCATCAGTGGGTTTCATCTGTCTTTCCTACTTAGTTGTGATTATTTGCTTTATCTTAGAACAAGCAATAAACTCACAGATAAAAGTAAATTAAATCTATTTTTGGTGTACCACATACTTGGCAGTTTGATGAATCTCATTCATCAAGTAAAACAATTTGTTTTTATCTAAGAGGATCACAGTTTTTGAAAAACTGCCCCACATAATTTGTTTCTAGGGAAAAATATATATGTATCTTATATGATTTACTTCCTGCCTGATATGAATTGATTGAATCTGTCAGAACTTTCTGCATCCTACTAAATAGGTCATTTTTTTCTGAATCTTTTTGTTAAATACAAGAAGTACCAGCAGGTAAGTAGATTTTTAGTAGAAAAAAAGGAGATTTTTTTCTACTTAAACGATCTAAAGTACCTTTAAAAACTCTGTTTTTGCAACTCTTTCAAAACACTGACACTTAGAACTAATAAACATATTTTTTTATTATTAAGCATATTTACATCTGAGTCCTTTTAGTCACATGAGACTGACAAGAAATCTAATGTTCTGTCTAGATCATTAGTTCCATAGTCAAGAGAATCTGTATTTTCTCATAATGTTGGTTAAACTGCATTACTCTGATAAGAACCTCTGCTTTCTGGAGAGATCAGAGTCATTTTGAAAGCCAGCACTGCAATTTATAGACTGCACTCTACTCTTCTGTGGTAAAAGGATTTTCATTTGTGGTCCCCATCTAGTTTACCTCTGTTGGGTGGAGCCACAGGAGGACCCCCACCCCACGATAAAGAGAAAAACTGTTTTATTAGTGTGCTAATTCTTTTAATAAATATTTGTTGATCAGGGGGCCTGGGTGGCTCAGTCAGTTAAGATTCGACTCCTGATTTCGGCTCAGGTCATGATCTCACGGTTTTGGAATTTGATCCCCTGCGCTGAGAGCGTGGAGCCTATTTGGGATTCTCTCTCTTTCCCTCTCTCTCTGCCCTTCCCCTGTGTACGTGCTCTCTCTCTCAAAATAAATAAACATTAAAAATAAATATTTGTTGGTCATCATCTTAATAGAGATATTAACATGATATGAAACCATTTTGACAAAAGTTAGGGAAATATGAATATACACTCAGTTTGCTTACGGACCCATAAATTTGGAAGGATCCATAATGAAACTAGTAACATGGTTACCTTTGTGTATACATGGGAGGGGAAACCAGTAGATGGGAGACTGAGGTATGACAAGGACACTTCATATGCTTGAATCATGTGAATGTATTACTTATTCAAATAAATTAAATAAATGGAATTAAAAATAAAATGTTGATACATCCTCTTGAACACATACAATATGATAAATGCTTTAAAGGAGGTATGTAGCAGGTAGTCTAGAAGCACAGAATGGGGTATCTCTACTTGGAAGGAATTTGTAAGATTCCATTGAGGAGGTAATATTTTAGCTATGTTTTGACAGTACGCAGGCATTTGTCACTGAGGCCCTGAAGAAAAGCATTCTAGGAAGACAAATGCTGAGCATTAAATTTTCATGTTTTACATTTAACATGTAGCTAACATACCTCATCTTCTCTTCTTATTTCCAAAAGCCGATATCATGTAACCACCAGATAGGAGCTCAGTCTTATTACCAGAGATCTTGTCACAAAGACCAAAATGTAGCCTCTACGTTCCCTTAACGGCTCAGGCTCGCCAGAAGATAACTCCCTGCTCTCTACAATATGTTTAATAACTATTTTTTTTCTGGAAGTTCTTCCATATTTCTAAATGGAACTCCTCATAACATAAATGAGGCTTATGGCTTATTTTTGTTTCAAGTTACATACTCATTTCTCAAATCTTATAAAATTTAATAATTTTTATATTTCTAAACTATCTTTACCTTTTACTTTCCTTTACTCATCTTTGTAATCATCTTCTGAATTACCTCTAAATTTTATGTCTCTCAAACTTCAAGGCCCAGAATTACCCCTCACTCTAGAAATAGTTTACTGGCAGAATTAAAATAAGTAATTAATAGTTGAAACACATACTCTGAAAAATTCCAGGGCTAAAAAAATTTTAAAGTACTAGAATGTGTACTTACTCCTGGTCAGTTTTCTTCCTAATACTCATTTAACTAGTCACAGAATAAAGTGCATTTTTAGAAGTTCATGTTTTCTCTGAAGGTAGGCTATACTTGATATTTTTTATTCAAATCCCCAATTTATCAGTTATTTTCCATTCTTGTCATATTTCTCTGAGGGTTTAACCAATTCCTTTCTTATTTGGAATCATCTGTACAATAATATACACATATTCAAAAATCATCTTTCTCTGAAAACAAAACAAATACTAACCTAAACCAAACAGCGGTCAGTAGCACCCATAAAGCATGACACACTTCCTATTCCAGTTTGTACGTGCCCCTTGAACTTCTGGCAGGAGTCATTTAGACAATGTACCAGCAGCAGCAAAAGCAAATGAAGACAGCCTGACTAACATGGCAAATTTACTCATCACTATGACACCTTGCTTTTTCTCTCTACTAGTTAAACTTCAGGAGGCCTTGCTTTCCCCTCCCAGTTGCCCATCCACTTGAGCCCATTTTACTAAGGAAACTGAAGCTCCTTGATGAGAGAACTTTTACTCTACTTTGAACTTCCAGCAAGTAGACAGCCCATTCAACAGTTATTTGTCTACATACCAGCTTTGCATACATGTGCTCTGGATACTATCATTTTTAAGAACAGAAAACTGAAGTAGAAGATTTCTTGACTTTAGCACTAGTAACATTTTGGGCTGGACAATTCCTTGTTGTGGGAGTCTATCCTGTGGACTGCAGGCTATTCCGTGGCATCAGTGCCCTCTCCTCTACCCACTAGAATGCCAGTAGCACCTAGTTTAAGTTATGCCAGCCAAAATGTTTCCAGACACTGGTCCCCTGAGGAGCAAAATCAACCCCTGTTAAATATCACTGGCATAAATTTTTAAAAATTATGCAAAAGCGGGTAACTTTAATGAGTGATTCTCTTACAAAAGGAAGCACCCTTGAGTTCTATAAATGGCTGGATTCTCCAAATGAATAACTATAGCCTTTAAATAAGGTACATAAAAAAACTCAGTATCTTCACTTTTATTTTTATATTTTTTTTTGTTTCAAGTTTTTATTTAAAGTGAGTTAACATATAATATCTTCACTTTTAAAGTGAAGATGTTAGAACAGCTCTAAATCCTCTTCCACTTTAAAGAGGTCTACTGATATATGGTTCCAAGTGCTTTACAGTTAGTAATTGCTTGAGAGGATGGGTAAGAAAACAAAGAAACAAAAAAAGAAACCAAAAAGTATTACAAACCATGATAAATTAATGACAAATCAGGAAGAAGCACTTCTGGGGCACCTGGATGGCTCAGTCAGTTAGAAACCATGATAAACTAATGAAAAATTAAGAAGAGATACTTCTGGGGAACCTGGGCAGCTCAGTCAGTTAAGCATCCAACTCTTTTTTTTTTTTTTAATGTTTTATTTATTTCTAGGAGAGAGGGAGACAGCGTGAACAGGGGAGGGTCAGAGAGAGAGGGAGTCACAGACTGAAACAGGCTCCAGGCTCCGAGCTGGCTGTCAGCACAGAGCCCGACGCGGGGCTCGAACCCACGAACCGCGAGATCATGACCTAAGCGAAAGTCGGACGCTTAACCGACTAAGCCACCCAGGCACCCCTTAAGCATCCAACTCTTGATTTCAGCTCAGTTCATGATCTCATGGTTCATGAGCTTGAGCCCTGCATTGGGCTCTGCACTGACAGTATGGAGCCTGCTTGGGATTCCCTCTCTCTCTCCCTTTCTTTCTCTCTCCCTGCCTCTCCCCTGCTCGATCTCTCTCTAGCTAAAAAATAAATAAATAAACTTAAGAAAAATTAAAAAAAAAAAGAAGAGACATTTCTGACTGTGTTATGCTACTGGAAAATATGACTTGTGTATTTTTAAAAGATGACTTACATTAAAATTGTTTAAGTACACTTACTTTACTTATATTACTTACTTTCCTTACATTAAAATTTTTTAAAGTATAAAAAAAGTGAAGATACTGAGGTCTTTATGTACATATACCTTATTTAAAAGCCATTGTTATTCAATTAAAGAATCCCACCATTTATAGAACTCAAGGATGCTTCTTTTTAAGAGTATCCAATGGAAAAAAGGCAGCCTCTTTAACAGATGGTGCTGGGAGAACTGGACAGCAATGTGCAAAAGAATGAAACTAGACACTCTCTCACACCATACACAGAAATAAACTCAAAATGGGTGAAGGACCTGAATGTGAGACAGGAAACTATCAAAACCCTAGAGGAGAAAGCAGAAAACAACCTCCTTGACCTCAACTGCAGCAATTTCTTACTTGACACATCCTCAAAGGCAAGGGAATCAAGAGCAAAAATGAACGATTGGGACCTTATCAAGATATAAAGCTTCTGCACGACAAAGGAAACAACCAAATGACATATTGGATAAACAGTTAGTATCCAAAATCTATAAGGAACTCACCAAACTTCACACCCAAAAAACAAATAATCCAGTGAAGAAATGGGCAGAAGACATGAACAGACACTTCGCCAAAGAGGACATCCAGATGGCTAACAGACACATGAAACAATGCTCAGCACCCCTCCTCATCAGGGAAATACAAATCAAAACCACACTGAGATACCACCTCATGCCAGTCAGAGTGGCTAAAATCAACAAATCAGGAGACTCTAGATGCTGGCGAGGATGTAGAAAAACGGGCACCCTCCTACACTGTCGGTGGGAATGTAAACAGGTGCAGCCCCTCTGGAAAACAGTGTGGAGGTTCCTCAAAAAATTAACAGTAGAACTCTCCTATAGCCCAGCAATAGCACTGCTAGGAATTTACCCAAGGGATATAGGAGTGCTGATGCATAGGGGCGCATGTACCGCAGTGTTCATCGCAGCACTTTCAACGGTAGCCAAATCATGGAAAGAGTCTAAATGTCTATCAACTGACAAACGCATCAAGAAGAGGTGGTTTATCTATACAATGGAATACTACATGGCAATGAGAAAGAATGAAATCTGGCCATTTGTAGCAACCTGGATGGAATTTGAGGGTGTTATGCTAAGCGAAATAAATCAGGCAGAGAAGGACAGATACCATATGTTTGCACATATAGGTGGATCAGGAGAAACTTAACAGAGGACCATGGGGGAAGAGAGGGGGGAAAATAGCTGGGGATAGGGAAGGAGGCAAACCATGAGAGACTCTTGAATGCTGAGAACANGATAAAAAAATAAAAAAGAACTAATTTTTGTATATGGTACAAGGTATGAATTGAAGGTTCTATTTTTCACATGAATATCCAATACTTCCGGCACTATTTATTAAAAAGACAATACTTTACCACTGGAAAAAAAAAGATGCTTCCTTTTGTAAGGCATAGAATCATCTAAAGTTACCCACTTTAAAAAAATTTGGTCTTGAACAGTGCTGCCCAAAAGAAATATAATGCAAGCCATAAGCATACTTTTAAATTTTCTAATAACCACATTAACAAAAAGCAACAGGTTAATTTTATTAATATATTTTTAACACAACAGACCCAGAATATTATCATTTCAGCACATAATCCATATAAAATTTATGAGATACTTTACATTTTTTCCAACGAAGTCTTAAAACACAGTATTTTACACTTTTAACACATCTCGATTTGGACGAGGCACAGCCTAGCATTCGACAGCCACATGTGGAACGTGGCTACAGTAACGGCGGCTGAAAAGTAAAATAGGGCAAAAAGCAAGAACACTTTTCATCTCCGCCAGAGAATGTAGTGTTCCACATAAATAAATAATCAAGAACTGAAGCTTAACTTTTCAAGGGAAAAGTTTATTCATTATTGATCTTTTTAAAGCACAATACAAACTGTAATACTTTTTAAACAAAGGATTACAAAAAAACACTGATTCTTTGCTTGATAAAGATCCATTAGTATTATGTTTTATATTCTGATGCAGTTAGCTTGCCTGTTTTCTGCCTGCATACCTGTGCATTTCACCACTGCCACACTAGAAACCACCAGATAAACTGGAAACTAGCCTCCCAGGAAGGCCCAGCTGTGGGGATGTCCATAAAATGCCAATTCTGGATTTCCCTGCTTTGGGGTCTGGCAGGCCACCTCCTTAAAAAAGGGTGTGAGGGATCTTGTAGAGAGAGAAGCCCATGCATAGAATTCCTCTTCAGGGTAGCCCGTGTCCCCATCTCCCCCCACAAATCCTCACACCAGGGATAGTCTCTTTCCCGCTACTGTTCCCATTTCATCTCTGTTTTCATTCTCTACTCCTCCTTCATCTGTTTTCATCCTCTATTCCCATTTCATCCAGAAGTTCTACTTGTAGAGTGAACACATGCTGCAGATTGCCAGTCACGGTTTGCCCCCTGTTGTCCCAGCACAATTACTCATAGAGCCTCCTTGCATGCTCAGAGCTGCCCCAGTTTGGACAATCACACAGTTACCCCATTCTAATAATTCCTATCCATAAGGCCCAGCAGAGTTCAATGATCAATCCCTACTCATACATGAAAGGCACAATCGGTACTTATGTTAATATGGAACTTCAACTTAAGTGTCAGGAACATTCCTTATTTCCAACACATTAGATCTTTCTCTCTAGTTACTGTCCCTTTGACATGCTCTACTCCTGCTGGTTAGCCTGGAGTTCAAACTGTATCTTGCTCGAAAAGTCTCTACTGTTAAAAACAAAACAAAATAAATAAACAACAACAACAAAAACCAGTCCACCTACTTGGAATCAACACCTTTCTGATTTGTAAAATTCTTGTCTTTGCTTCCTAACGCTTTTCAAGTTGCCTCATCACTACCAGCTACTGGCTTGACCCTAGCAAAACACTTACACTCCAAAAAGGCTTTATAGTGAAACACAGATTCACAGGCTTAATGTCACGTGCCCTGGCAATAATACTACTACTTTCTTTTTATAGAAACAGAACTGTCTTTCAAGGTATGACACATCAGTCCATGCTGGTTTATACACCTGATAACTGTAGGGATACACTAAGGAACAGAATGTAAGCAGCCTCAGGGCTGCAGGGGTGGAGCGGTGAAGGTAGCTAGGACTGAAGCAAGGACTTCTAACACCTCCACCACCTATCCATCTGCAGCGTCTTATGCGCTAGGGGGTCAGCAAACAGGACTTCGCTTAATCCTCACAATGCTGTCAGGATGTTTTGTTCTTTAAACCCCATTTTACTGCTGAGGGAAAACTCTCAGATCTATTAACTGATACCAAAGAACATAACAGCTTATAAGTGGCAGAGACGTGATGTGACCCCATGTCAGCTTTATCAAACTTGTGCTCTTTCTGTAGATCCAATGCTGCCTCAGTAATCAATATTTGAGGAGAGTGACAGCTGAGGACAGTGTTAGAAAGCAGACTTTTAATTTATGAATACAAGATATCTGAGTCCATATCTCATTCTGGGTAGGAAATGTATCTGCACTCCCCTGAGCCAGGTGGTGAGGAGCAGAAAGAATAATCACAGTTTACTTCTTTATGATTAGGATTCAGAAAGTTTGTCTCCTCAACCCTTCAAACCTCTTGATTTTGATTTTGTGGTGGTTGTTTTATTTTTCAATTTTTTCTTACCAGTCTGAACTACCTGATCTAACCCTTCTCATTACTGAATGACTTTAGGTAGCCAGTTATTTTCTCTCAACATTTTTAAGATACAGTTCTATCGTTTTCTCGCTTCTACTATTCTTTTGGTAAACAAGCTACAGCAGCTTCTAAATTACACTAGTAAGATAGCTGTCAATTCACCAGGCACTGGTCTGTTACTAAATCAGTCTCTCTCCGGATATTTCTGGATCTTGTCGTTGTCTTTAATGTTCTGTAGTTTTACTACAAAGAGTCTATGTGTGGATTTCTTTTTGTTTGGGACTTGCCAAACTTGTTGAATTTAAGGACATCAGTTCTGGGACATTCTTAGCCATTTTCCCTTCAGATGTTGCCTCTTCCTCATTCTCATTTCTTACTTCTGGAAATCTGATTACAAGTGTTAGATCTCCTACACCTCTTGCATATATTTTTACCCCTTTGTTTCTCTGTGCCACATTCTGTATAATTTCTGCTGCTCAATCTTGCAGTTCACTGAGCTCCTCTGCTGTGTCTAGACTCTGGCTATTTGTGCCATGTACTTTTTAATCTCACCATTTCTAAAAATTCCCTCTTTTTTTTAATTCAACACAATTATTTTTAACAGTCTCTTGTTTTTTACTCATGTTACTAATAGATTCTTATCATCCTTTACATTTCAAATCCAATTAGTTTTAGTCTGTATATGAATAATGAAGTCCTAGGGGTGAAATTCTGCTCTTGTTTCTGCTGACTTGTTTCCTCATGTGTTGTCTAATTTTTTATTGGACACTAATAATTACTTGATGTGTACCTGTGAGAATTTTGAGGGCTTTAGGATGTAAGCATGTTTCACAATTAAAAATGTGTATACACATCTGACAAACAGCCTAGGAAACTACTGATGACAGGCCATTTTATTTTTTTGGTTTGAGGTTTCTGAGATCACATAGGTGTAATATATTTGAATTCCCAACTCTTACGTAGGCAGGGCTGTGGTTACAAATTCTCTGAGGAAATCTCTCTTTCCTCTCCCCTGTCACCTCATAAACAAGGTCAGGACAGACAAGATAACCTGACGTTTCCTTGTGTTGGACAGATTTTTTTCATGCTTTCCCACTTCAATCATGATACAGACCTTCAAGAGTCCAAGCCATTGGCAGGGATCTCAGTTCCAACTCCCTGCCTTTAGAGACCCACAATCTGGTCTTCCGCCCCCTGTGTGACCTTTAACATTCTGGCATGGCTCTTAATCTAGATAATATCCAGATCATCTAGATAAGTGCTGGAGGGAAACAAAGGCTTCAGAGATAGCTTATCACCCTGAATTGCGCTTCAACTTACCCTTTTTATGGGGAAATATCTGGAGATTTCCTTTTGAAATAATCTGCTTATTTTAAATGGTTGTTTATTGTATTTGGTGAAGCATTTTGAGGATTATCTGTCTTTCATTTACAGGGAGGAAGAAAGAAACCAGAAAAGTCCTTTTTCTAACCTCATGTCTCTTATGGAAGAAAAACCTAATGAGTTTTCTGATACTACAGAAGAACACATGACCATTAGTACCAGATTGTGTAAATGAGATAAGTAACACTCAGGATGAGGTAAAAGTAGTCATCTAGAAACTCTAATTAATATTATGTCTCCTGCTGGCAGTAAATTAGGAAATTTAGGAGTCAGTTAAAAGGAGAAAGGAGTTGGTTTACAAAAATAAACTGGTTTAGAAGAATTTCCACATACACTAAAGGTCACATTATTATGCTTTTGGTACATACACATATTGCTTATTTGCTTTAGTAATGATGGGGAGAAAAAGAAATAATCCTTTTTGAGCATCTATTATACTCACTGTGAAAGGAATTTTACTCATGTTACTTCTTAGTCCTATGAATCACTGTACAGAATAAAACTGAGGGTCGGAGGTAGAAACTGGCCTGAAGACTACACAGCCAACAGGCCATAGGGCCAGGGTTCAAATCTGGGTATGCCTGTGCTATTTCCACACTGCTGACAGACACCTCTAGCCACAAAGCTTGAATTACAAAACTCACTGAACTAATAAACAGTAGAAGACTCAGGTCAAATAACCCAATTTATTCTTAACTGAGTGTCAAAGTCAGGAGTTTTACTCAGAAGAAACGACTACCATTCCATCCACAGAGGTGAATGAAGCACAGCATTTCTGCTTTTCCTACTGCATGTCTGAAATTTTCAGACGGTGCTCTTCTGAAAGAAGCTTAGGAGGCAAAGAGGCGATCTCCAACACCATGCAGAGTGTAGAGTCAGGTCGGAAGGTTAAGGGAGGGAATCGGGTGTATTTTAAAGGTAGTTTAAAATCAGAACAAAGGTTTTCCATACTCAAGGGGCAAGGAGGGGAAGATTCAAGGCAAATGGGAGACAAAGCTGGGAGGAAAACTTTCACTGTATAACTTATTACAATTTCTGATTTTTGAGTCATGTGAATGTATTACGTATTCAAAACAATAAATTCTAAAAAATGAGTCTAAAAGTCACCTTTAACCAAGTGTTCTAGCTAACCTACGTAACAACAGATTGAAAGGCTAATGAACACTAAATAAAGACTAAATAGAGTCCATTCACTTCCAAAAGGCTCATTCCTCACACTATGAGTGTTCTCTCAAAACCTGTCGATATTTGAAGGTAAAGTCATTGCTGCATTCTAAAGAACTAAAGTAAAATCCTTACAGCTTCTGGACGAGGAGGCCAGAGGAAAATAAGAACAATATAGTGATTTATTTAAATCTGTCGAAATCTAAGTAAAAAAAAGTACGTGCGTGTTCCACGTCACTGCCAGGCCAGCACTGGCAGCACTTACTTACCTTTAGGAACAGCAGGTTTAACTGCCATTCTGCCAACCAAGCATTCCTTCAGCATGGATTCATAGTTGACCCAACGATGAACCTGAGGTGGGATGCAAATGACAGAGAAGCAACGTGACTCTGATTTTATTCAGAGCAAAACTAAACATACTTGGAACCGCTGTTCTGAAAAACTAAGCAGCAGATCCAACTAGCCAGTAAGGGAGTAACAGGAAGGCAGTGTACAAGGTTCTCCCAGTGTTGTTTGTGCACAGGCCTCTGGAGGTTCCGGACACCCTTCAAGTCCCCATTGCCAGAAATGAGAAAACAGAGGCGGAATAAAAGGGAAGTAGATGGGTTATTATTTGAGGGCAGAATGAGTTGAAATGCCAACAGGTTATCAAATTGCCCATCAGGCATTTGAAAATACAAAACAAGAGGTCAGAAGTGGCATCTAAAGCAAACACAAATCTGACAGAGAAAAGATTACTTAATATTCTTTGTACAACTCAAATACTAGCCTTGAATAAATTCTCAAATATTTAGAGATATAAGAAGTTTCACCACAGAATCTAGAATATAAGGTTGTTTACTTCTGTGGTAAGTGAAAGTCTTAAAAAAGCATCACTGGTCCTGTGAAAGCCAAGGGGAATGCAGCAATCTGGAAATAAACATACTGTTTACACTGCTGAAGAATTTAACAATACAGCAGTTCTTGTGCCTTCTCTGAGACAATTTTGCTTAAATAAGGTCCATATAACCTCATAATATTGAGGAATATAAATAGGATTAGATTTTACTGGAGAATCTTCTTGTGGAAGAGTATATTCAGAATCAAGAGGTTACAGAATAGATATAAGAAAAAAGTATGGCAAACAATTTTTCACGCAAGTGTTTCCAAACTTTTCTATTTGGCTTGCATTGCTAGACAATCACAACTACCAAATGACAATGAGAATTTGCCTTAGAACAGCAATAAGGGGGCACCTGGGTGGCTCAGTTGGTTAACCATATAGCTCTCAGGTCATGATCTCACAGTTTCAAGAGTTCGAGCCCACATCGGTTTCTGCTCTGACAGTGTGGAGCTTGCCTGGGATTCTGTCTCTCTCTCTCTCTATCTGTCCCTTGCTCACTCTGCCTATCTCTCTCTCAAAGTAAGTAAAATTTTAAAATTAAAAAAAAAAAATAGCAGTAAGAACCTCCCAAGAGGAATGCTATTATGACCAACTCTGAAAATAACCCAATCTGACTCTGGTATCTGAAATGGTAAAATCCCAGTACTACAATGTGGATAATCCTCACAAAATACAAAATACAAAAAAAGGCAAATCTCTGTTGTCTTCAAGATTGTTGTTTCAAAATAACAGTTTAGCCTATTGATAGTAGTTAACATAACTCTATGTAACTTTAAAACAGTATAAAAGCTAATGTTTGTTTTTAGTAAATGTAAGGGGAAAGGTGACTAATTAAAATAAACAACCTTTGAAATATACATTCAGAATCTCTGCTATTACTCTAGGAAAAATAAGTTTTCTCTTCATTAATCATCTAACTTTCTACATGATATGTAGATTCAGTACAGCAAGCTAAGCCAGTTATATAACAATCCCCAAATGAGAAAAAAACTAAGGGCAGGGAAGCTAAGTGACTTGTTCTTTCTTCTAATTGTTATTGTCACCTATAAGCCAATCATCATCATAATCAAAATTAATAAAAAACTGAGTAATCAGCTGCTAGCAGAGGAGATAGCAACCGCTTAAGAGTAGACTCCTGGATACCGATTTGAAACCATCTCTAGAATTATAGTAAATTAATCCAAAGGCAAATTAAACAGTTGTTACTCTTGAGCATCTTCCCACATTTCAAAATTCAAGCCAATGTGAATGAAATTTGTGTAACTATTTTTTTCCTGCAACTATCACGCTGCCTAAATCTGAGAGAACCTTTCCACTGAAGGGTTAATTAATACTACGATTAATTTCACCACCTCACCTGATCAAAAAGGTCAGTACCATCCGATCCTGCCGCTCTCATTAGTTCATCTTCTCCACCAGGATGATACTCCATATACGGGGTAACATTATAAACAAACCCTGTATCAAAACAAGGGGAAATAATATCCTAAATAAACTTCTTAAAAATTGTACAAACTAGAAATAAGTTTCAACAAATCTTTTCAAATATGTCCTTTTTAACAATTCATTATTATTTCAAAGTATTAAAAACATGAAGGGTCAAAGATTTCCCCATACTCACAAGCTAACAAGTTAGGCTGACAGTTTCAATGGGTCCAGGGCAGAAAACATCAGACAAAAAGGACAGTTTAGTACTCCCCTCACTAGCAGTAGCTACAATATCAGCATTTGCAGGAGTTCCCTGAACCCCAATTCCTACAGATCTATGTGAAGAGGGCCAGATAATACCTGTACACTCAATGTGCTGCAAGACAGGCGAAGAACTCTGAGTTTAGGAAAGTCGAATTTTTATAATGACCAGTAAGCACAGGTGCGCTTCATTCTTGGTATATTTATTATACCAAACAGTAGGCAAGTGGTCCTTTGCTCTAGAGTCACTGGTTCTGCCTTCCAAGGTTGTTTACTATGCACACATCCCTGAAAAGGTTGTCCAAAGACATCTTACTTCTGCTCATAAGATGTGCAAATATCTAAAAAACCTATAGAAAATTGCCTCCTAACACAAAGAAATAATCAAATGCTATTTATAATTTTTAAAAGCTCCCTCTAATATTTCTACTCCGTCATCCTCTACTGCCCTGATAGGAGAATCTGATGAAAAAGAATCACACTCTCATCCATGTGTCTGATCATCTCAGTGAATGCCAAGCAAGCAAGGGTACCTGGGCCACCGAGGCAGGCTCTGAGAAGGCAAGCACAATCCTTTTCTGCACTTGCCCAAGGAACAAAGATTATTGTTTAGATCTTAATAATCCCTTTATCTTCCCCAAATATTTATTTCATCTGTTCACAGATCTGAATGCACGTTTATCTTTTTAAAAAAAGAACATGAAACAACAATGGAGGAAAACTCCTCACTGAATAGCCTTCTCAAAGAAATGAGTTCCCTTCTAGTCCTTAAAAACTACAGGGGAGACAGACCCAGCCCTGAAGACATCTCAAGGGTGCCAGAAGAACAAGCGGTCTTCTTCCACCCAGGACCGTTCCCTCTCAGTGTTACGACTTCTGGGTATTTAAATAACCTCAGAGAACTTAAAATGTTCATCTACAGAATAATCTTGGGAGGAAAGAAGCAACTGGGTTTCAGACCCAAAAAGGTATTGTCGTTTTTCCACAAGTTTAATTTTAGAGAAAAACCAACCAGGTGGATTTCTTTATAAAATTGTGTAAAAAGCGATTTAGGCAACAAAGAGAAGTTAACTCACAAACTCTTTCAGTAGTCCTCCAAATTAGTCTGAGAAAAAAACAAAAAAAACCAAAACAACTGGTGGAGTTCTCCCCTTTCTTCTTCCCTATATACCTTCTCCACCAAATTTGGAAGGAATTTTTCCTATAGTTTAGTGCTTTGAAGTCCACAGACCACAAATATCAGAGGTAATGATTAGGATCAGAATTATTCCCAATAAATTCCCATTTAAAGCCAGAATGCCTTCCAGATAAAAGAAATCCCAAACTTCCCATACAACCAAACCTCGACCAGAGTTTCTCAAGAACATGAGGCTTAGGACACGCAATCAGGCACCGTCCGTGATGGAATCTCACACATGTCAGCAATCAGCAGAAAGACAAACAGGCAGCCCTGCCAGCTAACCAGAAACAGCATAGAAAGCCGAAAACACCCCACACGAGTTCTCTTGGGCCTCCCAACCCTTCAGATTGACCTTCAGCCTCTCATCATCTCACTCTGGACCTGAACAATTTCTCAATTTCTTCAAGTGGACAAAAACAGATGCCTAGACAATCCCACACTATAAGGAATTGAGACTTAGTGTCTCAGCCCAAGAAATGTTAGATCCAACCACACTTGGCTCATGATCTGTTAACCAAGACATAAACCTAGCTCCCAAAATGCAACTGATGTTTTTTTCCTCTGGCGCCGAGGCCCGTTCTTCTCTTTTTCTTCCTCTATTTTATCTCCTTCCTTTTTCCTTTTCAAAAGCAATTTCTGAAAACTAAAACTTGAATGTGGCAGAAGAAAACAAATGCAAAGAACTGAACCTCATGCTCTTTTTCTGTGCTTCACTGTATTGTTTGTACTATATGCGCTTTTTAGACAATAATCTCTCTGTATAAGCCTCTAGCTTCCTTTATACTTACTATTTGGTTTTTAGACTAATTTTGCAACTTTCTAAAGTTTGCAATGACACAACTAACTTTTCCCTATAGCTCTAGTTGCTCAAGTATGGCAGACATGTACATCTGATTGCCCATAAAATATAAATAGATAGTACTTAGGGGCCCACAGATATAATCTCAACTTTATGCTAGGCTATTACTAAATTCCGCAAAACTTAAATCCTAATTATGACGTTAAGAACAAAAATGGGGGGGCGGGCGGTGCCTGGGTGGCTCAGTTGGTTAAGCGTCTGACTTCATCTCAGGTCATGATCTCACAGTCCGTGGGTTTGAGCCCTGCGTCTGGCTCTGTGCTGACAGCTCAGAGCCTGGAGCCTGCTCCAGATTCTGTGTCTCCCTCTCTCTCTGCCCCTCCCCCACTCACTCTGTCTCCATCTCTCAAAATAAAATAAAGACACTAAAAAAAACATTAGGGGCACCTGGGTGGCTCAGTCGGTTAGGTGTCCGACTTCGGCTCAGGTCATGATCTCACGGTTTGTGGGTTCGAGCCCCGCATCAGGCTCTGTGCTGACAGCTCAGAGCCTGAAGCCTGCTTCACATTGTGTCTCCCTCTCTCTATGACCCTCCCCTGCTCGCTCTCGCTCTCTCTCTCTCGGAAATTAATAAAAACATTAAAAATTTTTTTAAAAAATTAAAAAACATAAAAAAAAAAGAACAAGATTGGGCAGGAAGAGATTCATAAAACACCAATCCTAAAGTGTACAAAATTGTTGTGACCAAGAGCCTCTGGTTACAGCCCAATTGGTGCTTTTAGATTATTTACATGGGTCACCTTCAGTTGCAGGGAGGATTTAAGGAGAGTACCTACTGACTTTATTGATTGACTGATTTATCCATCCACTCATCCCCCCATCGATCCATCCATCCATCCATCCATCCATCCATGCATCTTATCTATCTACCCCCTTCTTTGCATTGATTTTTTTAATTTTGTTTTTTAAATTCTAACCAGGAGTAGATACAAGGATTGACTGACTACTGTTAAGAAAAGCAAGTTAGGGGCGCCTGGGTGGCTTAGTCGGTTAGGCGTCCGACTTTCGCTTAGGTCATGATCTCGCAGTTCGTGGGTTCGAGCCCCGCGTCGGGCTCTGTGCTGACAGCCAGCTCAGAGCCTGGAGCCTGTTTCAGTCTGTGATTCCCTCTCTCTCTGACCCTCCCCTGCTCACGCTCTCTCTCTCTCTCCTAGAAATAAATATATAAAAAAAAAAAGAAAAGCAAGTTAATTTCACTATACACATATGAATTATAATGTTGTACATCATAAACTTAAAGTGTTACATGTCAATTATATTTCAATATAACTGAAAAATATAGCTAAAAAAGAACTCATTGAAATTAAAATACAACAGTTTTGTTAGGAGCATATGCCCTAATGTTTAAACGCATCACCTTTTAAATGCCCAAGCAATATTCAGGGGTATGTTTTCTAGCTAATTCATCCAGGCAGAGCTGCTGTGCAATTGAAAACATACATTTGGAACACAAGCTACACTAAGTTCTTTAGGCAATGTACTGGTAGTACCTGTTCCAACATTTGTACACTGAAATATGTCTTTTGTGTTATATGTCTGAAACTCTGAGCTCTCAAGTAAGTTCTTAGAATAAAAATTACTTACTTTAAAATTACCAATTAGTACTTTGTATCCTCAGAAACTTATAATACTTGGGATTTTGTCTCTCATACTCTCTGCCCCTTTCCAGCTTATGCTCACACACACACTCTCTCTCTAAATAAATTTTAAAAACATAGAAATACTGCATAATACTTGACATGTACATCACAGGCAATAAATAAATTTTTGTTGAATGAATATAATGTGGAGTTTTAGATTTAAATCTATGTATGAATTTTAAACAAAAATTAACTTTAAATTTGATTGCAAAAATACTACTTTTATTTAAAGTGGTAGTTCTCAAAGTTTGCAGGGGTTTAAGATCTCTTTACTCTTTTATTTTTAAATTTTTTTAAATGTTTACTTATTTTTGAGAGACAGAGAGACAGAGTGTGAGCAGAGGAAGGGCAGAGAGAGAAGGAGACGCAGAATCTGAAGCAGGTTCCAGGTTCTGAGCTGTCAACACAGAGCCTGATGCGGGGCTCAAACTCATGAACTGCGAGATCAGGACCCGAGATCATGACCTGAGCTGAAGTCGGCCACTTAATGAACTGAGCCACCCAGGCGCCCCTCTTTACTCTTTTAAAAACTGAGGACCCCCAAGGTACTTTTGTTAATGATGGTTATATCTATTGATGTTTTTACTTTTCAGAAATGAAAATTAAAAAATTTAAAGAGGCAGCTCTTTCTGCCCACAAGCCCTGTCCCTGTTCCTTAATAAAACAATGAAAGAAAGAAAGAAGAAAATTGAAGAGTATTTTTAAATTAATTTAAAGTAAAAACAATAAACTCACTATATGTTATCCAAAATAATAGACACTTTTATGAAAAATAACTATATTTTCCAAAACAAAAAATACAGAGGTGCCATTGTGTTAAATTTTGGCACATATCTTTATAATGTGGCTTAATAGTTGACACCTGTATTCTCACGGCACCTTCTGCACTTAAACTTATACACCTGTGAAACAAAGATTTTTTTAAAAGGTAGATAACAGTATTATCAAAATTTTTGGCCTTGGACCACCTACCAAAAGAGCTTTAAGCTCCCTCAGGAACCTCTGGATCATGCTCTGAGACTCTCTGACATAAAATAGAACAAAGTAAAAAGGACAAATTATTAGTGTGTGGCCTGAACCACGGGGATGCAGCTCACTCCTTACTGGTGAGCTTTTAGGATTCACATGTGGTTACATAACCTGAAAAATTATGGGAGCCTCATCTGGGAAATGGATTAATTGGTATAAATGTCACTTGAGTCTTACATTGCGGTGTCTGGTATAGAGCT
This sequence comes from Crocuta crocuta, assembly GCF_008692635.1. Classification (NCBI taxonomy): domain Eukaryota; kingdom Metazoa; phylum Chordata; class Mammalia; order Carnivora; family Hyaenidae; genus Crocuta; species Crocuta crocuta. The sequence continues at coordinate 6,314,631 of NW_027551567.1, forward strand.
GGGGTTGAGAACAAGGTGATGTTTGCTGCAATCCAGTTGTGAGTTCAGTTACCTGAGATATGTGATTCCGGGGTCTGTGGGTGGGAAAAGGCTTTTTCTACCTATGGGAAGTCGGAGTGGTGACCGAAAAAGAGTGCCCTGAAACTGGAAGTTTCACACATTGTTGCTGAGAATGGAACCTTGTCTGGCAGTTCCTCAAAAGGTTAAACATAGACTGTATGTGACCCAGTAGATTTATTCCTAAGTGGATACTCAAAAGAAATAAAAATGTATGTCCATGCAAGAATGTGTACATGAATGTTCATAGCAACATGATTTATAATAACTTAAACGTCAATGAACAGATAAATGAAATGGTCCATATTCATACGTGGAGTAATATTCGGCCAGAAAAAGGACTGAAGTACTGACATGTGCTACAACATGGACGAACCCTGAAAATATTATACTAAGAAAGAAGGCAAACTCAAAAGACCATATAGTTCATGCTTCCATTTATACGGAATGTCCCAAATTTCCAAGTCTCAAGAGACAGAAAGGGCATTAGTGGTTACCTATAGCTGGGGGGATGGCTAAAGAATGTTTCTGCATAGTGTTAAGTCACAGTATCCGCGGTCAGTGACCGCTACGTTGGGACTCAGATTCTTCACAATATCCGTATCAAAAACTCAAAGGGGATTTCTCCTTTTTGAAAAACTAAGGAGTCTTTCTGTTTGTTTCTTTTTAATACTCTTTAAGTTCAGATCATGTGACCAGTGTTACTAGTGTCTCTTTTTCTTGGTTGCTAGGAAGGTCAGGACTGCATTTAATGCTCAATCACAGTACTACTGTTAGCTAGGTTAGGCAACCGGTATATTTTCTTTTTTTTTTTATGTTTTGTTGTGGGTTTTATAATTTTTACACATAAAGTTAAATATTTTGTTTTAAGATGCCTTAGTCTTTAGCAGTAACAGTTAGGATTGAAATTACAACAAATATAAAAAGTATATGTGAAAAACTAGGGGCAGCATTTACAAGATGGAAAAGAGTTCTTTCTGTATAAAATGCCAACATTAGTTTTTAGGTATAAAAATGAAACTGATCATTGGACTCAAGCCTTTAAATAAGCAGTGAGCTCCTAGACACTAGTAGGAGCTGGTAAGTAGATGATGGATGATGGTGTGTAGATCTTAATAGAGGTAAGTCCTGTACTAATGAGAAACCAGACTAAAAACTGCCTTTAGAGTTCTCCCAATTTTAAGTCAGGGCTCTATCCCACGAACCATGAGATCATGACCTGAGCTGAAATCAAGAGTTGGTCATGTAATCAACTCAGCCACCCAGAGCCCCTGAGGTAGTTCTATTTTCTTCACTATTCACCACAGTTCATTTTGTTGGCTCTAAAAGAAATGCAGGGAAAAGGTGGGTTAACACAGTAAAATCATGGCATATGTCACAGTATTCAAATACAGATTCATTTTTGCAAGTACTGTGACTACTTTGCCATCTTGTGTTCAATAAAGAAATAGCACGTTATTTTTATTTTACATCTACTGATATTAATCTAGTTTCTTCTAGCAACTTCTGAGAGAGGGTGTTAAAATAAGCAGCAATGATTATGAATTGTAATTCTATCTTTCAATGCTATTAATATTTGTTTCATGTATTTTGAAACTTTGTTACAAGGCAAAAACAGTCTTCCTAATCAACTGACTCTTTTCACAGTATGAAATGTTTTTATCTCTGGTAAGATTTCTTATCTTTGTCTGGTAATATCTTTTATATAATTTTAACATAGTCCAACCTTAGTATATTTACTATCTAGATAGTATATGTTTTTCTACGCATTTACTTTCAACCTTTCTGTCTCCTATTTAAAATGCATCCCTTATACAGAGCACTTGAACAGATATTTCTACAAAGAAGAGATACAAATGGTCAACAGACACATGAATTTATGCTCAACATCACTCATCATCAGAAAAATGAAAATCAATCCACAATGAGCTACCAACTCACTTCTGTCAGAATGGGTAAAAATAAAAAACATAAATAATAAGTGTTGGCAAGGATGTGGAGAAAAAGGAACCCTCAATGCACTGCCAGTGGGAATACAAATTGGTGCAGCCACTGTGGAAAACAGTATGAGGGTCCTCAAAAATTAAAAGTAGAAATACCATAGAATCTATAATTCTACCACTGGGTAATTTATCCAAAGAAAACAAAAACACTAATTTGTTTTTTACAGTGTTTATTACAGCATTATTTACAAGAGCCAAGATATGAAAGCAACCCAAGTGTCCACTGATTGATGAATGGATAAAGACGTGGTATATTATATACACAATGGTATACTGGTCAGCCACAAAAAAAAAAAAAAAAAAAAAAAAAAAAAAAAAAAAAGAATGAGATCTTGCCATTTGCAATAAATGGATGAACCTAGAACATATTATGTTAAGTGAAATAAGCCAGACAAGTACCATATGATTTCAGACATATGTAGAATTTAAGAAACAAATGTACAAACAAAAAAGGATACCAAAAAACGTGACTCTTAAATACAGAGAAAAAACTAGTGGTTGCCAGAAGGAAGGCAAGTTGGGGGATGGATGAAATACATAGAGAGGATTAAGAGTACCCATACAGTGATGAGCACTGAGTAATGTATAGAATTGTGGAATCATTATACTATATACCTAAAAATAATATAACACTGTGTGTTAATTATACTTCAATAAAAAAAAAGGAAAGAAAAACAAAGGAAAGGAATTGACCTAAGATACTTTGGAAACTAATGTTTTGACTAGGAATGTAAAACTAAAGACAAATACAATTATATGAAACACTAAAATAAACAAAAAACAGTGTATCCCTTATATCCATCATGTAGTTAGGTCTTGACAAACATAAACATACAATCTCTATCTTTCAATCCAAATGACTGGTCCATTTACACTTGAATATTGATGTGGCTGATTCAGAGCTACATTTTATCAGTCTCCATCCTTATCCTAAAATTTTCTTTTTCTTCTTCCAAGTTTTCTGCCTGTGTCTCTGTTCCTCTTTTCCCACCTTCTTTAGACTTAAGTATTTTTTAGAATTTCATTTTATCTACTGACTTTTTAGTTATACCTCTTTGCATTATTTTTTAAGTGACTGTTCTAGGGATATACAGCATATGTCCTTAACTATAATCGATTTACTTAACACTGTGCCCCTTTTTACATTTGCTGTAAGAACCATTTACCACTCTCCATTCCCTATACTTTGTGTAACCTCACAATAGAATGTTATAATTTCTGCTTTAATCATTAATTACCTTTTTTTAACAGTTAAGAGGGGAAAAAAGTAAATTTTTTCCTCTTTACTCACATATTTACCAGTTCCTAAAGATCTGAGCTTACATCTGGTATCATTACCCTTCAACCTAATGAACTTCCTGTCAAACTCCTTACGGTGTAGGTCAGCTAGTACTAAGTTGTCAGTTTTTGTTTATCTGAAAAAGTCTTTATTTCCTTTTTCTCCTTAAAGAATTCTGTATCTTTAAGGATACAGAATTCAGGGCTGATGTTGCAGGGGGTTTTCCTACAACAAATCATTTTTATTGTTTCCATGTGTATGTTTTTTTCTGACTGTTGTCAAGATTTTCTCTTTATCTTTGGCTTTTAGCAGTTTGAGTATAATGTGCCTCTATGTAATGTGGTTTGTATTGATTATGCTTGGATCTGCTAAGCGTCTAAATTGACAATTTCATGTGTTCAACAAATTTGGGAAATTTCTGGCCATTAGGTTTTCAAATATTTTTCTGCCCCATTATCCTATTCCTCTCCTTCTAGAACTATGACCACACATATATTAGGCATTTTTATTTTGTCCTGTACATCCCTGAGCCTTTGTTCAAATTCTTTTTAATCATTTTCCTCTCCGTTTTTCAGATTATATAACTTCTATTACTCCATCTGCAAGTTTACTAAATCTTACTTCTGTTACCTCTAATTTGCTTTCAAGTGCATTTTGTAAAAATTTATATTTCATGTATTATATTTTTCAGTTCTAAATTTCCACATCTTTATACCTTTTTCTTGGCTGAGATTTCCTATTTGTTTATTCATTATATACATGCATTCCTTTATTTTCTTCAGTATAATTATAATAGGTGCCTTAAAATCCTTTTGAACTAAATTTAACATCTGGATCATCTCTGAGTCACTCTCCAATAATTGCCTTTTCTCTTCAGCATGTCTGTAAATTTTGAATTCTGTTCTGGCCATTGTAAATAATTTGTTGCAGAAACTCTAAATTCTGTTACATCCCTCCAAAGAGAATGATTGTTTTAGTAGGTAATTAATTGGACTCAAACCCCAAACTCTGTTTCCCCTCTGGGGGAAATGAAAACTGGAACTTCTCTTCAATGTTTTTAGCCTTATTGGAATGCTCAGAGTCTGTCTATGCAAGATTTAGACAGTGAATATACCTCTAGACTTCTCTTTTTCTGGATTTTTCTCCCTCACTTTCCATTTGTTCCAGATGCCCCAAACTTTGTCATCTAGTTCTTCAAGCCAGTTAGATTGGGAGTCTCCCCTGAATTTTAGTCTTCCTTTACAGTACCAACTTGGGCTTGACTTCAAGTTAAATATCATCTGAAATAGGACACTCACCCAGTAGTTCCTTCTTCTAAATATAGATAATTCCTAACCTCTAGTTTCTGTATGCTTTTGGTTGTTTGCTAGTATCTCTAAATAGTTACTTAAAAAAATATTTTGTCTTGAGCTTATAGTTGGTGTTTGCTGGAGTGTTAGTCCAATAGGAGCCAATTAACTGTAACTTAAAACTCAACTCTGCATATTACTTTAGAAAACTAGGTAATACTATCTTGCTAATTATAATGGAGACAAATGGAAAAGAAATTTATGAAAAACAAATGGATTTTGTAACAATTTAAAGTAAACGTGGCCTTGGTATTTAAAAACAGTAACTAGAAACTGGGCTTAAAAGATGGTGGACAGTAGAGTATTTTAGGAGTTCAAGATTGAAAGCATTCATTTGTCTCCCACACTCCTGAGAAGTTTCTAAAATGACTAGATAAATAACACATAAAGCCATAAAGACACAGAAATGAGAAGAGGAGATGACAGTAATAAAGTTTTGGTAGCCTGACAGCCAAATGGATGAGCAATACCATACTTAGCAGAATGAAGAAAGGTGAAAATAAAGCCTGTGTAAGTTGGAGGGGAACCTATAAAAAGCCAATGTGTGCAAGGGAACCCGCCAAAAGTGTAAGAATCAGAGATTCCAGGCAGTTCTTAAGTTAGGGTCCAGAAAGTTCTCAAAATTCAATATAAGAAGCAGTATGAGCCTTAAATCCCCTCCCCCATCCTACACAATCAAGTGACCGGAGTCTTCCCAACCTGCAAGAAGTGTAGTTTGCTCTCTAGAGAGGAGGAACCATGGAAACGCTATACTGAAGGAAACATACTTGGGAGTGGGGGAGAGGTTTGAACTAAAAACCTGAAGCAAAGTGTACATGTCAAAACATTAAGATCCACCTCCTACCACCACCATCCCAGCAGCTCCCATTCCCCGAAGAGCCCTCAGAATACTTATTTACAGATGATGGGGAAGATTCTACCCCGAAAGACTTGCATAAAGTAGGCTGGGGACACCTGCCAGTGCAGCCAACCGATGTCCGCACACAGAGACCTTCCATTTAGCTGTCTGTTTCATCCCTCTCAAAATAAAAGGCCAAACATTTGAAGAAAGTCTCTAAAACTAAGGTTGGTTATCTAAGCAACTTAAATTGTCAACCTGTGGCATGCAATTTAAAAAAAAAAAAAGAAAGATGAAAATTGAGACCGGCACTACTTCACAGAAAGTAGAGAAGAGTCAGGTAACAACTGTGCTGAATACAACTTGAGCTTCTAATTCTACCAAACGACTTCAATGATGTTAAGTCCAATCTACAAAACAGCTAAGAGAATCTGACCCAAAAGTCTCAGTTTGCACAGGAAAATTTATAAGTAGAATGTGATAAAGGCCTTTATGCACTTCAGAAGGTCAATGGGGCATAATTATCAAAGATCATTTTATGTGACATTAGTATTAGGAAAAACAGCCCTGCTATGTAACTATAAGGAAATGAATCAGCAAAAGCATTAAAAATTAGCCAACAGTCTGAGCAATCAGTTACAGTCTATTTTGAAAACAATTCACAAACCTCTCCAAGGGAGAACAGTGACCAAACATCATTAGCAACAACCACATGTGTTATCTCCTTAAACTGGATTTACAATTTGTGTCAATATTAAGCAAGACACCCTCTCTCTAAAAGATGGGTTTTTCCTATGCCATGAGATCATTTCCCTGTCTGCCCATGATTTATTTATTTCTACCAGTGATAGCTACCAGCGCTTGACAGACTTGCTATTAATTACTTGGGGAAAAAAAGAGAGAGAAGAGAAGAAAAAAGAAAATGTGTCCTTGTACTTTGGATTTTTTATTTTCCAAAATAAGTCAGCTGCAAAGAATACTTAAGATATAATGATGAACTTCAGAAGTATAAAGGCACAAGAAAAATTTGTTCCTACTCTTAACAAAAATAAAAAGCCAGACAATCCAGAAAAAACACACGTTTTTGAGCCCATCAGGGAAGTGAGGTCATAAGTCAACCACTGATATAAAACCAGAATGACAAGCCTCTTAGAGGAGAGGGGACACATGAATTGTTTCATTTTGGACAAAGCACGGAAAAAAGAGACGTTGTGAAATTTTAACAAACTCTTTAACGGTCAAATGTGCACTAATGCCAATTTAAAACCTGAGGGCCTCGGACACAGAAGATCCTGTACCCACTCACAAATTTCTTTTTCATAGTCTCCACCCCCTGAGATGCTCTTGAGTAGCATGAGCAGAGCTAAGAAAGGGTATTGCTGGTACCAGTGCACAGTGCCTGCTCTAACATTTGAGGGTAGAGCAGAAGTACCAAGAAAAGTCCATCTACATTGTCGGACTGCATGAATACAAGGTGATTATCAGCTACTGGTGGGGAAGAAGTGAGAAATTCACCCATGCCTCAGATTGAATCCTGACACACAGCAGAAGTTGCCTATTGCTGGGAAGGTACAGTAAAGCCTCTCACTTTTGAGTGCCTGCACTGATACCAGGCAAAAGTTAGCTACTGCTGGAAAGGGAAGGAAACACACCTCCTCCTTTACTCTGGTCTGACACTAGGCAAATTCAAGAAAAACATTGGAGGAAGGACAGAAAACCCACTCATGCCTAGATTCTGTGCTGATACAAAATAGAGGTCTTCTAGCACTGGAAGAAAGACAGGGAAATTGCTCCCAACCTACATCCTCTGCCCTGCCCTCCTCTTTCCCTCCAGATACAAGGCAAAGCTCAGCTGTGAGGAAGGGGGTGGGGGAGAGGCGGAAAATGTGCCTGCATTCTAGATCCTGCACTGCGTAGGAGGCAGAGGATATCTCCACTGGGGAAGTGACAGAAGCACTGAGAAAGGTCAGCCTCTGGAGCAGATGCACAGGACCTGCCTAAGACTGAGGGTGAAACAGGGAAGATTGCAAAAAAAGAGATTGCAAAATCTCTTCTGCTTCCACAAGTCTTGCACCACATAAAAAGCAAGAGAAGTCCGCCACTGGAGAGGAGCAAGGGTGTAGAAGGAGACCCTATATGGGTATATAAGGCAAGCAGTCAGCTGAGAGTGGAACAGACAACGAGAAAATCCTCCAACGCTGCAGCCTGCACACTAAAAGCAAGTTAGCAGTAACTCACTACTGGAGGAACTTGAAGTCTGTGGTACACTGATGGTAACAATAGCAACAATAAACCTCCGAACCGGCTCAACTACTACCTCGACTGACTCAATCTAATCGTCTGCCAGTAAAAGCGTACCTGTTTCTAAGTGTAAACACCTCGGGTTCTACTGTTCACCAATATGCAATGTGTGACATTCAATCAAACATTAAAAGTCACCTTGAAAAAAAAAAAAGGACAAAGAACCCATTGTCAAAAGAGAAAAACAACAACACAACCAGACCTAAGATGGTGCATATGTTGGCACTATTACACAAGGATGTGAAAATAACTAGAATTAACATCTTAAAAAATCTAATAGAAAATGTGAATGACATTTAATGGAGGAGAAATTTCATCACAGAGATAGAAACTATTAAAAGGAGTCTAATGGAGATACTAACAGATTTTTAAATGGGGCTTATAATGAACAATGAATCTATGTAAGAAAACTATCCAGAAATAACACAGCTTCAAACTGATTAAGGAACTCCAGGGGCCAATAATCTGGAAACATCAAATATCAAGTTTCTCAACTGGTTACTATTCTGTGAAATAATTAAAACCAGAATGTGGCTTAAAACATATCAAAATACAGTAAAACCTTGATTTGTGAGCATAATGTGTTCCAGAAACATGCTTGTAATCCAAAGCACTTGCATATCAAAGCAAACTTCCCCAGAAGATATAATAGAAACTCAGAATATTCGTTCCACTAGCCAAAAATATTAATATAAAAATGATTATAATACTACAATACAAAATAATAAAACACAAAATATAAAGAAAAATAAACAAATTAATCTGCACTTGCCTTTGAAAAGCATTGTAGCTGGTGTGAGGGAGTCAAGAGACGGGAGTTTATTGTGTAGAACGACTTTCACTATCACTAATGGAATCACTGCTATCTATTGCTCAATGGGATCTTTTTCTTTTCATACAACTTTAACAAGGAACCTACACAATGACACTTGTTTTTGCCTCCTCTTGAGGATTTTGTGGGAATATGACATTGCATTGTTGTTAAACAGATTCATCGCTTACAATGCTACAGCCTTATTTTGCACTGTTTCCCACATTTTACCCATCTCCCTAATTTCATTTGAAGTGAGGGATTCCTCCACCCTTTTCTCCTCCTCCTCTGCAGACAAGATGCAGATGTACACTTGGTATAAAATCTTGCAATTTCGGCCACTTGCAGATCTTATTCTTACTTCTTGATGATTTCCTCCTTAACTTCCACTGTAATCTTCTCCTTCTTTCATAAACTTCCTCCTTCTTCTTACTGTCTTTTCAACCTTTTCCTGCATGGGGGCCATTGTATACACTTGCATGGATGTTGACTGCAGTACAGTATTAATAAACTCTTCTCATATACTGTATTTAATGTAACTAGCAATAAGGCAGCAGAGGAAAGAGTCTATATCTGGCAGGCAGCCTGACCTAGAGTGAAGCAAAGTATTCCTAAGCCTACTCTTGTATAGAAAAGCAAAAGTCTGTCCACAGATGCTCCGAAGTGACAAAAAATACTAGTGCCAGTCATGGGCACCTTCCGATGTGCTGAAAAATCACTCATTTCCGCCAAACACCACAGCCTGAGATCAAGCATCTGAGCATGGAAGACGATCACCCACAATCCCTTAGTGATAGAGAGGAAAAAGAAGGACTGGCTCACTTGTGATAATGTGATGTTCAGCATCATATATTACTGGTATTGCAAGACACTGTTCATTTATCATGTTAAAATTTATTAGGAATGTTTGCTCATCTTGCAGAAGAAGTTATTCACAATCCAAGGTTTTATTGTACACACACGATTCAAGGTACATTTACTGAACACTAACCAGGAGCCATGCCCTGTGCCAGATGCTTGGGGTTGGGGGAGAAGCAGTATATCAGTATCTCAAAACTCGATTTAAATAGGGAAAATATTTTAAATGGCCAAAGAAATGCTATGATGTTCTAACGGAGGTCCAACACCAAGTGCTAAGGAAGAAAGCCTAGGGAAAGAAACACAGTCAGAGAGAGCCAAAGTCATGAGAAGACTAAAAGGAAGAAACTGTTGGAAGAAAGAAAACAAAGAACTCAGGATGTCAAACAATGTTAGATGGGCAACTGCCCAAGATCATGAGAATGATAAGAGCACAAAGACATTAGCCTTAGGAAAGAAAATGTCTTGGAAAGAATGTCATCTTTGAAAAGAGTGTGTCTTTCCAATATCACTAATGTTAAACACCTTATATTCATGGTGAACACTTATAATGTGTGTGCACGTGATCTCTCTCATATGATCACACCACTGAGCCTTTGCACATGCTTTTTCCTGAAGCCTGGAATACTGTTCCCATTCCTCTTTGCCTAGTTAACCCTAGTTTATCTTTCAGACCTCTGCTCAATCTTCGTCAGCTTCACAGCACATGTACCTTTCCTTCACAGTACCTGTCAGACTTAATTAATGCTTTGGGTTCCCTACCAGACTGCAAATTCCATTAAGATTAAAAGCCATCTCTGTTTTATATTTCCATGTTATCCCCAGGACCTGATAGAGTGTATGACAAGAAATACCAATTAAATGAATGAGCCAAGATAGAAGAAAAGTTCGACTCCATCTTCTCTATTTTTTATTAATGACAACTATACATAAGGTAACAAAAAAAGCAAAAGCCATTGTTACTATAAACAAAATCTGTCTCAGAAGGATATCCTATATGATTGTTAACTAATACAAAAAAGAACTAAATAATAGGCATCCCACAGTAATTTCTTTTTTTTTTTTTTTTTTTTATTTATTTCTAGGAGAGAGAGAGACAGCGTGAGCAGGGGAGGGTCAGAGAGAGAGGGAGTCACAGACTGAAACAGGCTCCAGGCTCTGAGCTGGCAGTCAGCACAGAGCCCGACGCGGGGCTCGAACCCACGAACCGCGAGATCATGACCTAAGCGAAAGTCGGATGCTTAACCGACTAAGCCACCCAGGCGCCCCCCCACAGTAATTTCTTAATGAACTAATTTACATATGACACTTAAAGTGAGTAACACTCAAATGCTAAACCAGGACTCAATCTCAAGTTGAATACAAAACAAGGGGCAGCAGATTGTTAATAGTTTAAACATAAGAACCTAGAAATCAGGTAATTCACATATTCCTCAAGAATATAATGAGAGTTATTGCAAATTATCTCCATAAATGTATTGATGCCAATGCTGCAGGAAAGAGAGTGTTAAGACAGCCACGTTCCTAAATATGATAGGAGTAGAAATCAATGAAATATTAAACAGACAAGCAATAAAGAAAATCAAAACCAAAAGTTAATAAAATTGGTAAACTTCCAGTAAGACTGAGAGCGGAAAAGAGAGAAGCCAAAAATTAGCAATATCTGGACTATATCACTATAGAACCTAAAGATGTTAATGATGTAATTAGAGAATGTTGTAAACGACTTTATGACAGTATGTTCAACAACTGAGATAAAATTAACAAATTCACTGAAAAAAACAGAACTTACAAAAACTGATGTAAGAACAAAAGAAAATTTGAACAGCCCTGTATCTCTTTTAAAAACTGAATTTGTAATCAAAAACATTCTCACAAGGAAAATTTCAAGATGTTGGCTAAATTTTGTAAACCACTGCAATCCAACAGAACATCTGAGGGTTAGACAAGGCCCCAAGACCACCAGTTTTTTTCCTCTTGAATTTTTAGTGAATGAAAGGGAGGTACAGAAAGAGGAAAACTTTAAAAAAAAGGAAAAGACTGATAATTTAGGAGAAAAAGAAAAAGAAAGCAAAACGTCCTGGATGTCAGTAGGATAGAACGAATCAAATCAACAGATGAGATTATCTGCATTTAATGGTGGAAAATGTGAAATCTCTGTATCAGAATGTAAAAATCTACAGATCAGATTAGAAATGAATAAGCAAGCCTGGGCTGCAGGGCTCGTTCAATATTCTCAAATCAATCAACGTGATACATCCCATTAATAGAAGAAAAGATAAGAACCAGATGATCCTGTCAACAGATACAGAAAAAGCATTTGACAAAATACAGCACCCTTTCTTAATAAAAACCTCAAAAAAACTGGGATAGAAGGAACATATCTAACCATCATAAAAGCCCGATATATGAAAAGTCCAGAGCTAATATCATCCTCAATGGGGAAAAACTGAGAGCTTTTCCCCTGAGATCAGGAACATGACAAGGATGTCCACTCTCAACACTGTTGTATAACACAGTGCTGGAAGTCCCAGCTTCAGCAATCAGACAAGAAAAGGAAATAAAAGGCATCCAAATTGGCAAAGAAGAAGTCAAACTTTCACTTTTCGCAGATGACATGATACTCTACATAGAAAACCGGAAAACCTGAAAAACGCCCCCAAAAACCCACCAAAACTGATACATGAATTCAGCAAAGTCACAGGATACAAAATACATGTACTGAAATCAGTTGCATTTCTATACATTAATAATGAAACAACAGAAAGAGAAATCAAGAAATCAACCCCATTTACAATTGCACCAAGAGCCATAAAATATCTAGGAATAAAGGTAACCAGAGATGTAAAAAATTATAGAAAACTTATGAAAGAAACTGAAGGAGACACGAATAAATGGAAAAACATTCAATGCTCATGGATCAGAAGAATAAATATTGTTAAAATGTCAATACTTCCCAAAGCAATATACACATTCAATGCAATCCCAATCAAAATTGTACTAGCACTCTTCTCAAAGCTAGAACAAACAATCCTAAAATTTGCATGGAACCACAAAAGACCCCAAATTGCCAAAGTAATGTTGAAAAAGAAAACCAAAGAGGGAGGCATCACAATCCCAGGCTTTAGCCTCCACTACAAAGCTGTAATCATTAAGACAGTATGGTACTGGCACAAATACAGACACAGACCAATGGAATAGACTAGAGAAGCCAGAATTGGACCCAGAAATCTATGGCCAACGAATCTTTGACAAAGCAGGAAAGAATATCCAATGTAAAAAAGTATCTTTAGCAAATGGTGTTGGGAGAACTGGACAGCGACATGCAGAATAAAATTGGACCACTTTCTTACACCATACACAAAAATAAACTCAAAATGGATGAAAGCCCTAGAGGAGAAAACAGGCTGCAGCAATTTCTTGCTCGACATGTCTCCAAAGGCAAGGAAAATAAAAGCAAAAATGAACTATTGGGACCTCATCAAAATAAAAAGAGAGAAGGAAACAATCAGCAAAACTAAAAGGCAACCGACGGAATGGGAAAAGATATTTGCAAATGACACATCACATAAAGGGTTAGTATTCAAAATCTATAAAGAACTTATCAAACCCAACACCTGAAAAACAAATAATCCAGTGAAGAAATGGGCAGAAGACATGAATAGACATTTTTCCAAAGAAGACATCTAGATGGCCAACTGACACATGAAAAAATGCTCAACATTACTCATCATCAGGGAAATACATATCAAAACCACACTGAGATACCACCTCACACCTTTCAGAATGCTAAAATTAACAACTTAGCAAACAACAGATGCTGGCAAGGATGTGGAGAAACAGGAACCGTCTTACACTGTTAGTGGGAATATAACTTGGTGCAGCCACTCTGGAAAACAGTGTGGAGGTTCCTCAAAAACTTAAAAATAGAACTATCCTACAGCCTAGCAATAGCACTACTAGGAATTTATCCAAAGGATACAGGAGTGCTGATTCATAAAGGCACATGTACCCCAGTGTTTATAGCAGCACTTTCAACAATAGCTGAATTATGGAAAGAGTCCAAATGTCCATCAACTGATGAATGAATAAAGAAGATGTGGTTTATATATATAATGGGATATATAGGCAATGAGAAAGAATGAAATCCTGCCATTTGCAACAATGTGGTTGGAACTGGAGGGCATTATGCTAAGTGAAATAAGTCAGTCAGAGAAAGACAGATACCATGTTTTCACTCTTATGTGGAACTTGAGAAACTTAACAGAAGACCATGGGGTAGGAAAGGGGAAAAAAATAGTTACAAACAGAGAGGGAAGCAAACCATAAGAGACTCTTAAATACAGAGAACAAACTGAGGGTTGATGGGGGGCTGGGGTTTGTAGGGGAAGGGAAAAGGGTGATGGACATGGAGGAGGGCACTTGTTGGGATGAGCACTGGGTGTTTTACATAAGCGATGAATCATGGGCATCTACCCCCAAAACCAAGAGCACACTGTATACATGGTATGTTAGCCAAGTTGCAAATAAATTATATTTTTAAAAAAAGATAAGAAAAAAAAGAGATAAGTAAGGGGAAATGTAGCTGTAAAAAATGTTGATTTCTATTTCCTAAACAAGCAAGTGATAGCAGAAGACAGGCATTCAGAACCTGCCGTCGAGTAGTAACGAGGACAGTACACAAAGCAGACCGTGTACAGCATAGCTGAGCTAACTGTAATAACAACATGTTATCGTTTAGATACACTCAGTATGACTGTGATAATGCATTCCATTATAAATTAAAAAATTAGTTCCAAATTTGAAAAACTGTTCTTAGGGAAAACATGGTTTCTCTGCTAGAGACAAATACTACTGCAGTTTCTCAAAATAACAGTGAAGCAAGGAGCTATGGAAACCTAAAGAAAAGAGCCTACTGTTGGAAAAATCAGCTCTGTTCTTCGTGGATTTAAATCTAACCCAAAAAGAATAAAGCATACTTTATTATTTCTGGAGTATAAATACAAAATAGCCTAGTCAATTCTCTTTCTTCTCGGCAGTTATGTTCTACAAAGTCACCGTGAGCAATGAATTAGCAAACACTGAACCAATGCTCCTTGGGGAAAAGGCAGTGTTAGGTTCTTCCAAGCCTCTGGTCACATTTTTGTCAAATAATCAGTACATAACTGTGCTTAAAGTGTACTTCTGTTTAAAGACACCTTATTCAATATGTATTGCTAAACATTCAACTCACAGCCAACAGCACTGTCACTCATGCCAGAACGAAGTTTATCTAACACAGGTATTTTCTCTGTAAGGCAAATTGCAGTCTTCAGCACAATCCGTGGGGGGTGTTTTAAACCAAAACACACCAACAAAGCACAATATATGAACAATATGGCACTAAACAGACCTCAAAAAAGACGTATCTTTACCATATGAGAGCAGAAATAAGAAGGCAGAGCATCGCCTTGTTGGGCCTCAAGAAGGAACATATGCTAGGGCCACAAAGTTTTCCCTGCACTGTGCAGGTCTGCAAATGACTATGAAAGCGCGGTGAGCATAGATTTCTAGGGTTACAAAGCAACTGCAGTGAGTAGGCAAATTTGCAAATTTGAAATTATGAATAATGAGGAATGACTGTACTCACAAAAATCTACACTACCATCCCACAGGTAAATTTTAAAAAGGTTTACTGTAAATGTATCTAGAAATCTAGAAAGCTGGACTAGAAATACAATAGGACCGAATACTACTTCTTGGAATCCATTTGCCAAGATTTTCTAATTAGTAATGAAACATGAAAAACACAGAACCATTCTAAGTCACTTTTTTTTTTCATGTTTATTTATTTATTTTGAGAGAGAAAAAGAGCACGAGCAGGGAAGGGGTGGAGAGAGTGGGAGACAGAGAATCCCAGGCAGGCTTCACATTGTTAGTGCAGAGCCCAATGCAGGGGTTGATTCACAAACCACTAGATCATGACCTGAGCTGAAATCAGGAGGTGAACACTTAACTGAATGAGCCATCCAGGGATCCCCAAAGTCACTTGTACAGTGGTCTCAAGTAGGCCTCTTCAATTTACTGGCATATGATAATCAGCATTAGGAGAAATCAAAGCATGTTTATTTCTAAGTTGTAAATGAAATCCATTAAATCTCTTATGAACAACTTACTCCTCCAAGTTTGTAACACAATGGCCAGTCTACTTAGCCTAATCAACTTTTTCCAAATACTAGTCATTCAAATGACTATTACTGAGTATCAGGCCACACTCACCCTCACTCTTACTATAATTAAAGGCTGTATATCATGCTGCCAAAAAATGATTTCATGACTTAATACATCACTACATACACTGAGTACATACTACAATAAAATATACTACAGGGAAAACAAAGTCTGATGGAACTCTCACAGATGAGTGATTTAGATGTTTGCTCAAAGTTTCACTTGTTTGTAAATCACCTTTAGTTCTTGAGAGAGAAACAGCAATAATGAGGAAAACTACAAAAGTCCGCATTAATGTAAATTCAACAAGATTTTTTAAAAAGCATTGTCTCTCTTATCCATTCCTTCAACATTCCAATTACCTCCTAGTGCATTACAATAATTACACACTTCACAGAAAATGATTATTAAGTGAACAAATTGGAAACTTCATATACTGTCTTACGTTTTAGGCCAGAGCTCACATTTTAGTTCACGCTTTAGTCTGTTGCCAGCCAAGTGCTCTTTTTACACCATCATTTCTAGGAATGTGATTGGATTCAACAAACCTGAATGTGTGCAAAAATACTGATATATACTCAAAAAGGAAAATAATCTCCATAATATTAGCCATAAAAACTCATACCAAAGTGTATATTTTCTAAAATTTCTTAAAAAGACTAATTGTGTCTCCCTTAACCCAATCAGCTAAAGTTTGAACAGAATTAAAAATGAGACAATTGTCAGACAAGTAAAGAATTGAATATTTTAACATGGGGGAGAAATGATACCATGATACGATGTTTCCCTATGGTATAGTTTTGATTAAAAACTGGGCCTAAACATCATCTCTGACCTTCAAAGCTAAATTTGGCAAATATTCCCCTTTTCAGAAAGTATTATTAATATTTTTAATTAGAGCAGCTAAAGAGAAAAAGGTGACTACACTTAGTCACGTGCTTACTGTAATTTAGGACTGTCTTAGAAATTACCAAGTAACCTGTTTGTCTTGCATTCATCCTACTTTCCATGGTTTTTGTCACACTCTGGTTCACCTATTACCACCTGAACTTCTGTAACGAGTGGAATGCTTTTTGTCCCATTTAATTCACCACCACCAGCCTAATCTTTCTGAGGCATACTCTGATGACACTGTCCCCACATTCATATACCTCCTAGAGCTCACACTGCCACCTAAATTAAGAACACATTCCTCAACCTGGCTTTCGAGGTCCTTTACAATCTGACCTAGCATACCTTTCTAGTCTTCTTCCTTATAATTCTCCAACACTTAACCTAAGTTCCAGAACATATCTTAAGTCTTTTTTTGTTTGTAATTTAGGCCTTTCCCTCCACTTAGATGCACTTCCTCATTTTTCTGGGGAAAACTTGTCCCCAGCTTTCAGGCCATCACTACCTCAACAGCTTCTGATTTTCCTAACCCAGGCGACTCCGTCCCTCCAATCTGATGTCACTTTCTTTAGAACTTCTTATGGCATTCACTCAGATGTGTCTAACAGTCAGTCAGTCATTTATCCTCTCCTACTAGAGAGAAAGCTCAAAGAGCAGGGCCTAAATTGAGTGTTTCTTGATAACATAAACAGAACTTGTCAAGAAGGAAAAAAGAAGACACACTTTACTTTTTGCAAAGGGGGGAAAAAGCCTTATTGTTAGTAGAGTAGAACACATTCTCCAATAGAAACTTTAAATTTATCCTCAAACCAACAACCTTACCAGAAGAGGTACCATACATACATTCAATTCTTACAGGAGATACATAACTGGGAGCAGTAACTATGTGCCTGCAGCCTGGACCAACTGAGAGGTGCTCCTGGGACAGCAAGCCCCACTTCACCCAGTCTGGCAGAGAACACTCAGGCAGAGGGGGGCGGTCATACTGTGCCAGATGCTTACACCTGCTAAAACACATAGGCCACATGAAGAAGAGCAAAGAGGGTATTAAAAACCCTCTAAAAGGGCAAAAGGAATTTTTTGCATCTGACAGAATCCTCATTCCAGCCTGTGGGTACTACCCACAGTTATACTGCCCTCAGAAACTCTGGGGAGTTGAGCAGCTGCTCTTCTGTCTCAGAACAAGCTATGTCATCATCACCTGCCAGAAGAGTCCATCCTCTCTGTCACTGAAAAAACTTTCACTAATTATGTCTGTTACGGGCTGAAGTGTGTATAGCCCCAATTCACATGCTGAAGGCCTACCCTCCAGTATTTCAGAAAGTGACCCTATTTGGATACAGGGTCAATGTGGATATAACAGAGGAGGTCATTCTAGAGTAGGGTAGGGCCTCAATCTAACATGACTGGTGTCCTTATTCAAACAGGAAATTTGGACACGGACAAGTACACAGGGAGAATGCAACGTGAAGCTGAAGGCAGACTGGGGTGATGCTTCTACAAGCCAAGCAGCTTCAGAGATTGGCAGCAAACCAGCACAAGCTAGGTGAGAGGCATGAAACAGATTCTTTTTCACAGCCCTCAAAAGGCACTTTGATCTCAGACTTTTGCCTCCAGAACTGTGAGACAATAATTTTCTGTGGTTTAGGCTGCCAAGTTTGTGCACCTCTGTTTGGGCATCCCTAGCAAACTAACAGTGCCTATTGGTATCTTTCCATTGATCACATCAGCAACCATGACAACCATGCACTTCTTTAAGTAAACAGGACTTCTTAACAATGTTAAGCACATTTGTTCAACAAACATACATCGATGTCCTCTATGTGCCAGGCACCAAGGAATGAACGGAATGACTGACATGATATGGTCTCTCTCTCATACAGGTTACAGTGATCAGGTTAACTGACAACATACCATAATTACACAGTGATAAAATCACAATTGTGTAACAGCATTGAATGACTAAATGACACTTTAAACTGAGGGTAGTGTGCATATTTAACCATGTCTACATGACTCAGTGACATCGCTACGGAGGCCCACTGTACATTTCCACGCCCTTTATTACTTTTATTCCCCTCCAAGATGCCAGGTCATTGTTACCATGAGGTCTGCTTTTCTTAGTTCCACTTTTCTATTTCTGCTCACTCTCTCCAATCCACTCATTTCTGGTTTGGCACTTCTCTAATTCCTATGGGCTAGGGGCACCTGGGTGGCTCCATCAGTTAAGCATCCAACTTTGGCCCAGGTCATGATCTCACAGTTCATGAATCTGAGCCCCACACTGGGCTCTGTGCTGACAGCTCAGAGCCTGGAACTTGCTTTGGATTCTGTGTCTCCCTCTCTTTCTGTCCCTCCTCCGCTCATGTTCTGTCTCTCTGTCTCTCAAAAATAAATATTAAAACAATTAACTTGTTACAGGCTAGAAAAATCAGATAAATAATATTGCTAAGAAACATAAATAATAAAAATTGCTTCAGGTGAGAACTTAAGATTTGGTTTAAACACAGGCCTTCTGACTCACTTTCAATTCTCAGAGACATTTTCTTCTCGCAGAACAATTTCTCTCATTCAAAAAGATTCTGTTACGGGGTACCTGGATGCCTCAATTGGTTAAGCTCTGACTTTGGCTCAGGTCATGATCTCGTGGTTCATGAGTGCAATTCCCATGTTGGGACTCTGCTGACAGCTGGGAGCCTGGGGCCTGCTTCCGATGCTGTGTCTCCCTCACTCTCTCTCTGCCCCTCCCCCACTTGTGTCTACCACAAAAATAAATAAATATTTAAAAAAAGACCTTACAAAAGAAAAGATTCTGTTACAAGACACTAAGGCAGGACATTATTATATATAAACGAGAGTGTTACCCAATAAATTGTCCACAGACACTTGTTTTCTTTCAAAGGGAGTATAGTACAGGTTTGCCATGTAAACAGTTATCTAACAAATACTCTGCAAATTCAGAATTATATATTTTAAAGCCCAGTGTAAGGTACAGTTTTGTTCTCTAATTGTGAATCATAACACCAAATAACAGGACCATGAGGTCATTTGGCACTCAACTGGAAAGCCTACCCAAAACTTTTTGCAGTACATTCTTCACAGAGCTAGAACAAACCTAAAATTTGTATGGAACCAGAAAAGACCTTGAATAGCCAAAACAATCTTGAAAAAGAAAACCAAAGCAGGAAGCATCACAATCCCAGACTACAAGCTGTATCACAAAGCTATAATCATCAAGACAGTATGGTACTGGCACAAAAACAAACAGATCAATGGAACAGAATAGAGAACCCAGAAATGGACCCACAAATGTATGGCCAACTCACCTTTGACAAAGCAGGAATAAATATCCAATGGATTAAAGACAGTCTCTTCAGTAAGTTTTCACTGGGAAAACTCGACAGTGACATGCAGAAAATGAACCTGTATCACTTTCTTACACCATACACAAAAATAAACTCAAAATGGATGAAAGACCTAAATGTAAGACAGGAAGCCATCAAGATCCTAGAGGAAAAAGCAGGCAACAACCTCTTTGACATTGGCCACAGCAACTTATTCAACATTTCTCCACAGGCAAGGGAAACAAAAGCAAAAATGAACTACTGGGACCTCACCAAAATAAAACACTTCTGCACAGCAAAGGAAACAAACAGCAAAACTAAAAGGCAACCAACCCAATAGGAGAAGATATTTTCAAATGACATATCACATAAAGGGTTAGTATCCAATATCTGTAAAGAACTTATCAAACCCAACACCCAAAAAACAAATAATCCAGTGAAGAAATGGGCAAAAGACATGAATAGACACTTCTCCAAAGAAGACATCCAGATGGCCAACTGACACATGAAAAAATGCTCAACATCACTCATCATCAGGGAAATAGAAATCAAAACCACAATGAGATACCACCTCACCCCTGTCCAAATGGCTAATGTTAACAACTCAGGCAACAACAGATGTTGGGAAGGATGCAGAGAAAGAGGATGTCTTTTTGCACTTCTGGTGGGAATGCAAACTGGTGCAGCCACTCTGGAAACAGTATGGAGGTTCCTCAAAAAACTGAAAATAGAACTACCCTAGGACCTAGGGTACTTAGTCGCTAGGTACTTAGTTGCTAGGACCTAGCAACTGCACTACTAGGTATTTATCCAAGGGATACAGATGTGCTGTTTCAAAGGAACACATGCACCCCAATGTTTATTGAAGCACTATCAACAATAGCCAAAGTACGGAAAGAGCCCAAAGGTCCATCGACAGATGAATGGATAAAGAAAATGTGGTATATATACACAATGGAATACTACTCAGTAATCAAAAAGAATGAAATCTTGCCATTTGCAACTACATGGATGAAACTAGAGGGTATTACACTAAGTGAAATTAGTTAGTCAGAGAAAGACAAATTATCATAGGACTTCACTCATATGAGGACTTTAAGATACATAACAGATGAATATAAGGGAAGAGAAGTAAAAATAATATAAAAACAGAGGGGGACAAAACATAGAGACTCTTAAATATGGAGAACAAGCAGAGGGTTACTGGAGGGATTGTGGGAGGGGTGATGGGTTAAATTGGTAAGGGGCATTAAGGAATCTATTCCTGAAATCATGGATATACTACATGCTAATTAATTTGGATGTAAATCAAAAAATAAATTATTTTTTAAAAAAGAGGAAATGGTGGCTACCCACTAAATTAATTTCATGATCCATTAATAAACCATAACTGTCAATTAAAAAAAACGCTTTTTGCAGTACATAATAAATCCCACATACCTCTTATGCATATCCAACAATCGTGTTTTTTGTTGTGCTTTTTAAGTTCTTCTTCAGTTACTTCAATTAACCTGCCTTTTAATCCTGTTAGATCCTTTCCACTTTTAGTGAGTCGAATCCAATCCATAAGACTTCTGCCCTGTTTTAGAGGGACCTGAAAAAAGGAAAAGGGAAGAATTCAATTTGGCTTTTTCGAGTTACCTGCTTTCCCCTCCCCTCCCTGCTACTTCTCTTAAGGCTTCTTCCTTACTCTTAGCCTCATTCAAAATGATAAGAAAATTCAAATCTAAGAATTCTACTTTTTTTTTTTTTACAGATTTAGGTGGTTGTCAAGATCATCTCTGGTATATTACAATTATAAGTAGAAGAATATAAAACACCTGGGCTATGAGGTAGAGCTTAGAAACTCTGTCACATACTCAACTGCAGCATGTCTCCTCAGGCAAGGGAAACAAAAGCAAAAATGAACTACTGGGACCTCACCAAAATAAAAAGCTTCTGGACAGTGAAGGAAACCATCAGGAAAACTAAAAGACAACCAACAGAATAGGAGAAGATATTTTCAAATGACATATCACATAAAGGGTTAGTATCCGATATCTATAAAGAACTTATCAAACCCAACACCTGAAAAGCAAATAATCCAGTGAAGAAATGGGCAAAAGACATGAATAGACACTTCTCCAAAGAAGACATCCAGATGGCCAACTGACACATGAAAAAATGCTCAACATCACTCATCATCAGGGAAATAGAAATCAAAACCACAATGAGATACCACCTCACCCCTGTCCAAATGGCTAATGTTAACAACTCAGGCAACAACAGATGTTGGGAAGGATGCAGAGAAAGAGGATCTCTTTTTGCACTTCTGGTGGGAATGCAAACTGGTGCAGCCACTCTGGAAACAGTATGGAGGTTCCTCAAAAAACTGAAAACAGAACTACCCTAGGACCCAGCAACTGCACTACTAGGTATTTATCCAAGGGATACAGGTGTGCTGTTTGAAAGGGGCACATGCATCCCAATGTTTATAGCAGTGCTATCGACAACAGTCAAAGTATGAAAAGGCCCCAAATGTCCATCGACAGATGAATGGATAAAGATGTGGTATATATACACAATGGAGTATTACTTGGCAATCAAAAAGAATGAAATCTTGCTATTTGCAAGAATATGGATGGAACTAGAGGGTATTATGCTAAGTAAAATTAGAGAAAGTCAAATATCATTTGACTTCACTCATATAAGAAATTTAAGATACAAAACAAATACACATAATGAAGGGAAGCAAAAAAAAAAAAAACCACAGAGGGTTACAGGAGGGGTTGTGGGAGGAGGGATGGGTTAAATGGGTAAGGGGCATTAAGGAATCTATTCCTGAAATCAGTGTTGCACTATATACTAACTTGGATATAAATTTTAAAATTAATTAATTAAAAAATTAAAAATTAGTTAAAAAAAGAAACTGTTGTCACACAAACATTCATGAGAATGGTATCTAGTAAAACAATAATATTTCACCTGGAGTCAGAAAACAAGTTTCAGTTTTGGCTTTGTTACATGGAATTAAGCTACTGTCTAAACTTATATAACTAGTTTGTTACACAGTAACAGAGAAATGTTTAATGTAAAAGAAGGCACACTCAAGGAAGTATATTGCTATACACTGAATGTTTGTGCTTCTCCAAATTCCTATATTGAAATCCTAACCTCCAATGTGATATTAAGGAAGTAGGGCCTCTGGCAGGTGATTGGTCATCAAAGTGGAGCCTTCATGAATGGTATTAATGCCCTTATTAAAAAGACTTCAAGGGTTCTCTCATCCTTTCTGACATGTGAGGAGGTGGGGAAAAGATGGCTATGAACCAGGAAGCAGGCCTTCACCAGACACTGATGTTGTTGGTGCACTGATCTTAGAATTTCCAGCCTCCAAAACTGTGAGAAATAAATTTCTGTTGTTTATAAACCACCTTATAAAATTTATAACAGACTTAACAGACTAAGATATTTATAAACTTCACTTTCTGGAATCCTACCTATTGTGGGCACTCATGTACCCCAAAATAACCAAGCTAATAGGTCTGTGACCCAACTGCAATTTTACATTCCTTGCTACCAACTACATCATCTCAATCTTACCATCGCTGAAACACTCTAGGTCTCTTAGTCCCAATAAATGAAGTAAAGTATGAGAATATGATCTTTCCCATCCCAAACCAAAATCACTTATCTCTCTTGTCTATGTGGATTCCATAATCTACTGGGTAGTTAAGCAAATCTAATCACGGGCCTTCCCTCCTTCAGTGGCTCTCCACACTACTCTACAATAAATAATGTCTCTAAATTCCCTGGTTTACCAGGCCCTTCATATCTGGTCATAATACACCTCACTAGCTCTGAGTTTTAGTTACTGCTCCTTCCTATTACATGCTTTAGCTAAATGGGAACGGATTCCTTGATTGGTATGAAATACCTGCTCCTCTGCCTGGATCAATTCCCTCCGTCTCTTCCACAGATATTATTTCCTCCAGAAGCGTTCTCTGACCTCAACCCTTTGTGGTCGTAACATACTCTTATAATACTTATGACATTTATAACTATTTGTTAGTCTGCACAGCCTATTAGACTAACCGCCTTGGAAACAGACCACATCTCCAGCACATGGTAGGTTCTCAAATATTTATTTACTAGTGTTAGTGGAAATAATATTAGCTATCATATATTGAGTGCATATTCTGTACCACACGCTGTGCTAACTTCGTACAACAATCCCACAACAAAACATGAGGTCTGAATAAAAGCCTAAGGGCAAGTAACACAGTGAGTGTGTACCATATATCAAGACTGTGCTAAGAGAAATACTATCTCATTTAATCCTATGAACAGCCCTATAAAAGGGGTACTGTTATTCTCACTTACACCTGAGAAAAATGAGACTCCGAGAATGTCATAGAAATTGGGAAAAGATTCTGGGTCTTTCTCAAAAATCTATACTTTTAACCATTATGATATACAACCTCCACAACTAGCTTCTATTTTCTCAACCTCTACCCACGTCATACAATCCAGACTCAGGTTCTAACACGTGCAAGATTACCTTGTTTCATAAAGGGGTGGGGGGAGCGGGGGCTGTCTGAGCTTCCTCTTGAATTGTGCAATAGTTGTATTTTGTTCTCTTTTTGGACCCAAAGACTCATCTTTGCCATCACCACTATGGACATTTTGTCTTTGCCTCTGACTTCCTCCTTTAAAAGGATGCTGAGAATGGTTTGTAGTTTGAACAGAAGGCCAACAACTCATATTCTAATTCAGATATTTTTTCTTTGGAAAGGCTATACTATTTAGCCAAGAAGAGAAACAGATCAAACATCAAGAAGAAGGGGTCAGATGATTAGATGGCTGCATGATATATGGAGCAATAAATGAAATGTCCCACCCAGAGTCATAGCACATCAAGCTTTCAGGGTCCAAAGCAACATGTCTTAACCAGTTTCCTTTTCTGTGATCTAGAGGTAACAAAAGCATCTATTTCATGGGATCATTGTAAAGATTAAATGAGTTAATACACATGAAGCACTCAAAACACTTAGAACATACACAGTAAGCACCGAATAAATCTTAGCTATATTATTACTATTGTTAGAGTTGCAGACTTCTGAGAAAAGCTAACGAAAGCTACAGATACCTGAATCCATAGTTTTGATCCAGAGTCAAAATCCAGGCCT
>NW_027551567.1:6339811-6347484 GCF_008692635.1 Crocuta crocuta
AAAAAAAAAAAAAAAAAATGGTAAAGATCCTAAATGATGCTAAGATCCAAGAGTCCAGAAATAAGGGGTGGGGTGAATTGGCCCAAGTAGGTGGAAGTTTCAAAAACAAAACATGAAGTTACAGAATGAGGAATTGACAGATAACTCGGGTAATTAGTATCCATGTTGCAATGAACACAGGAGATAATTTTATTAAATTTTGTAAATATAAAATACATTTGTATTCCACCTGTTGCTAAAAGTAACTGTGTTTAAAAGTTCAAGAGTATCATATTACCTTCAAAGTCAGCAAGTGTTATCAGTAGAAAAGGCAGTTAGGTACCAGAAGTAGAATGGTAGTAAACCCTCCGGCGTATTGTAGACATTTGTTCTCGCTTCCCCAATCTTCCCTAGCTCCGGGAGTCCCCACATTTGGAGGGATGGTCACTGCCCAATGTCGCTACTGCCCAACCTTTCCCTTCTCGTAGGGAACGCACATCACTTAACAACTCCTTCTGGAAAGTGCAGAACAAAAGACTGGAGACGAGAATAGGGGGAGGGAAGGAAGCTAATACTGAGTACCTATAGATAACTGCAAGCACAATGCTGGCCCTGTCATACGAAACTAAATGTAATTCGCGGGAAAAGACTTCACAGAACGGGAAATGCGGATGGGAAAGAAAGAGGCTAGTAGGTGAGAAGAAGGGAGGTTGGGAGAATTCGAGGATTGCAGGCAGAAGTGGATCACGGGGAGACTGCCAGCAAGGGCAGGAGGGAACGAAGGCGAGAGCTGAGAACAGAAGGTGAAAGAGGGGACCGAAGGAGCGAAAGGACCTTTGGGTAGCCCGAAACGCCGGCGGGAGGCGAGCTGAACGAGACGTACGGTGTCACCCGCTTACCTTGCTACGCCCCCCGGCGGAGACGCGCTGCTGGGAGCTGGGAGCTGGGAAAGACTGGGAAGGGACGTTCAGCATCCTGGACCCCTGGCCCGGGCCCTGCCCGGGGTCCGCCGCCGGACCAGATCTCTCCGCTAGACCCCCTCTTCGGTAGCACCTACCGCTCCGGCTCCGAGGCCGGGCAGAGGCCAGACCCCGGACCCACTTCCGGGGTCGCCCGGGGTGAGACGCGCCGTGACGCAGCACGTCGAGGCCGCGGGGGGCGGAGCCAACGAAAAGAACGGAGCGCCGGCGGGGGAGAAACCAGAGAGAAGTACGCATGCTTCGTTAGTCCTGAACCCTGAATTTCAGCACCGCAGTGAGGTGACAGCTAATCTGTGGTAGCATTAAAGACAGAGGGAAGCTGATCCTTAGCCTTGGTGCTGACAGACTCCGAGAATAAATTCTCATAGGCTCCTGTTAACCCAGAACACAAGTGTCTGTCTATCGTTAAGCACTACCATCACACTACTTGAAATATGGAACAAAATAACACTATCAAAACATTTTGAGTTCTCTGAAACTCTGTCCTGTAAGACACCTGTCTGTACAGGACAGAGAACCTTCAAGAATT
Source organism: Crocuta crocuta (assembly GCF_008692635.1). Classification (NCBI taxonomy): domain Eukaryota; kingdom Metazoa; phylum Chordata; class Mammalia; order Carnivora; family Hyaenidae; genus Crocuta; species Crocuta crocuta. The sequence continues at coordinate 6,341,300 of NW_027551567.1, forward strand.
AAGATGTCAAATGCAAACAGCCATTCCTACTAGGTGAAGCTTCACCTTTAAGAACCCCGCTAATGACTAACGAATGAGTCGAAGCAGGAAAGTCTCCTACTCGTCACTCACAAGTTTTTCCTCTTCATCTAACGTCCTGTTTTCGCTGAAAGATACAAGAAATTGTGTACTGATACAGCCCCAAATGGAGTGATGAGTAGCTATGTTTGAGTCAAATAGGTTTAGTTTGAATGCCATCTCTGCACTTAATAAATAAAGCCTTATGCAAGTCATTTTAGTATCTCAAAGTTTCATTTTCCCCATCTGCCTAATGGGTTTAGGTTTCAGTAAGGATTAAATGAGATGTCATAAGTAAACTACATGGTATAGTGCCTGGTTGGTTAATATGTCAATAAATCAATAAATGGCGGTGGCTCTTCATACTATTCCAACATATTGATGAGAGAAGCTCAAATAGCATGCAGGTAAAAACCAGTCCCTAATGATCAAGGTCCAGATTTGTGACCTGGTGGATTTTTTATAAATCCCTTGGGGTAAACACACATCCTGAGTGCAGAATCGAGTAAGGAGAAAAAGTTTTCAGGAGAAGAAATATAGTTGTAAATAACTCCCCCTAATCGAGGCCATTACTCATTTTTCCTGACACATGATTTGAAGTTACTCTATTTCAACCTCCTTGTCCTTAAAGTCAGAAGGCAAATTGTGTGAATCTAGCCATTCAAGTAAGAGACATTTCTTAGCCAGATAACCATGTTGGGCCTTCACCTCTACCTGTCACCATTCTGGGATATTAGGAACCATTTTATTTGCAATTAAAATACTTATTGTGAAAAACTGTATTTAGGCTAAAGAACTTCACAACCATAGTCTACTATGTTACCTTTACCTTGCAATGTACTCCTGTTTTCTTTTTCATTGAATGATGATGTATTCTTCTGTAAGTCTACATTAAAAAAAAAAAAATGCTTGGGGCACCTGGGTGGCTCAGTCCACTAAGCATCCAACTATTGGTTTTGGATCAGGTCATGATTTCATGGTTCCTGGGATCAAGCCCTATGTTGGGAACTGTGCTGAAGGGGCGGAGCCTGCTTGGGATTCTCTCTCTCCTCTCTCTGTCTCTCTCTCTCTGTCCCTCCCCTGCTCACATTCCCTCTCTTCCTCCCTCTCAAAATAAATAAATATTTAAAAAATTAAAAATCTAAAAAAATTTTAAATAAAAAATAAAGCTAATCACTCACAATTTCTTATTCACTTCCCACAAGAAAACTTTTTACATGACAATATTAGGAGCAAGGAGCCAGAAGAAAGGAAGGTGATGTTGTTGAAGAATACTGTGTATCTGCCAAATTTCTTAGTTCCCCCTTGGGTAGAAATGGAAAAATACCAAATTCTAGCCTTTGGCTCCCTTTTTTTGACCCCATGTAAGTCATGCTCACTTATTTTTGTTTTGGTTTGGTTTTAGGGATCCCTCAATGTAGCACTATAATTATTGAACACTCTGCTATTTTACTACTGGATTTAAGGACAACAGAGGAGTATTAAAGTGAGAATGACTTGATTCTTCATTCATTAAACATCTCTAAAACTTAACAGCCGTAACATTAATTCCCATTCTCAATTATAGACAATGAGTTAAAATGTTTTTCACCATCTGCTAGCAAACACATATATTGTGTGATTAGTAACATAAGGTGATTTTCTTCATTATCTAATAATATTTGTCTGCAACTACAATATCTAATCTATCCAAGAAATACTAGTTGTTACAAGATTTAGTCTTGAAAATTAAATATAGTCAGTCTCTGCAAAGTTTTAGCTAAATATTTGCAGAATTATAACTAAAGTTAAATTTGTAATTTGATGAAGAGATCAAAATTATCTTTTGTGAGCCTCAAATACAATCAAGACATTTGTACACTGCACTTATTTTTCAATTCCTACATTGGATTATAATGTAAGGATAAAAAAATGCCAAACTACTTTGTAATTATAAAATATTTCATTTTATTAATAATTTATATACAAATAAATTAATTTAAAAGATTATGATACATTTGTACACTAAATTTAAATTCTATAAGCTTTGAATGACATCAAAGTAACTAATCAGATTAATTTTCACAGATCAGCTCCTCAATTTCATCTTCACTATCAGAATCTTCATAAAATGAAATTGTGGCTTGAATTGGAAAATTTTTCAGAAGAGCTTCTGCTTCTTGATATAAGTAATCATAACACTTTGATTTGGGCCAAAATAGTCTGAAAGAAGCAGACAACATAATATGCTTTATTTTTTCACATTAAGAATCCTTATACTCATGAAATGTTCAAATTTCAAGTGCTCCATATACTCCAAAGACAATTGATGTATGCCTTTAGATAGTTTTAAAATGTTACTATCACAGGTTTCATGGAGTCTACTTGCCAAAGTATCAATAACTAGTTAATTATTTTAAATCTTTATCCAAGCTGTAAATTGGATCAAATAAATTCACACTAAACCCTTTGTGAGCATAAGATCAGTATTTAGCTTCCTTCAGGCATTGTAGATTTATTTGTTCTTACAATGTACAGAAGAAGGTTTATTTTCCAATTTCCAAATTCCATTGGGGAAAAAAATGAATCCTATTATTACATTAAAATTTTTGATAGCCAATTTTATAAAGACAATAAAATGTTATGCACCTTCCAGAAAAGCAGAAATCACCTAGTATCTCACTTATAACCCAAAAATTTAACTGTTAGTTACAGATGTAGCCAATGTAAGTTTAGAAAAGTACAAAAAGCAATATTTTTAAAAGTTTTTCTATGCACTCAAACCAGGCATATAAAAAAAACTTCCTCTGACCCCAACCTTGATCACATCTCCCTCTGTTTTCCCCATCCAACTAAATTTGGAAATTCCATATTAAGATATTGAGAATAATACTGGCTTATGCAATAATTTGCATGTAATACAATTACCTTTGATTTTCAAATTTTTGACAAATATTAGTCTTGCCATCTGGTCTTCTATTATTTTTCATCCAAGGAAGAGAAAAGAAGGATATGGCTAACTCACCAATAACAATGCAGTCATTTTAGTGTAGGGTAATTACCCTCACGTACCCAATTATAACAGAGTGATTCTAACAAAGAGAAGGTTATACTATGCTCAGTATACTCCATTTTAAAAGGCAGAAAAGTAGGTAATATAGTTTGTAAATATTTCTAGCCAAATGGTAAAAAAGTTTTTAATTTTGATGCCTAAATAAGCAATCATCAATAATTCAGTCGTTCAATAAATATTTTAGTGATCCTTTGTGCCAGACATAATTCATAACTCAAAGATGGAAAAATCATGGTTCCCTATCCTCAAGTTGATGATTAAATAAAAAGAATGAAACACACAATAGTAATCAAGATAGAAATTAATGAAAATAAAATAAACTTTAAAGAAGTTCAAATTAATGATGGCTATAGTAGTTGAGAAAAAGAAAGGAATTTCTTATATAGGAAATTATATAGGAAATAATTTTCTAATACTTAACAAGAACTGTCAAATACAAAGAAGGTTGTTTATTATCACACCCAGAATTTCAGACCATTTTTCTTTCAGGGACTTCATACTTTCCTGAATTCTCCCATATGCTGAGTGATTCTTCTCAGTCTCCCTTGTGGACCTCTGTTTTTGCGTGTACACGTTACCACTGGCCTTCGAAGGGTTTTATCAAGAACGATCATCTCTCCTCCCACATTCCCCTAGAAGACCTCACTCACCACCATGATTTCCCCAAATACTCATTTACTGAAGACTCTAAACTGTATTTCCATTTAAGATCTGCACTGTGGGCCCGTTACCTATATATGCAGCTCTTTACTGGACCTATCTATTTGGATATCCCATAGGCACATTAAATGTGATAAATGAAAAACTAGATTCGTTACCTTGTTCCCCAAATCTGTTTTAAGCCCTAATTTCTACTCTATTAGCGCAGCATTCATCTAGTCATCAGACACAAATTTAGGAGCCATTCTGTCTTTCTACCTCTTTTTTACCTATCATATCCAATACATAATAAAAGCCTATTATGTCACCCAAGCATTCCCCAAATTCCACCAGTCCCAGCACCACTTCTAATGTCTCTTTAGCATATCTTGCCTGAATTACAAGAACTTCCAATTTCACTTCAGTGTTCTAACTAAGCCTATATACCATTTTCCTAGTGCTTTTTCTGAAACATAAATCTGGTCACACTTCTCTTCTGGTTAAAATGCTTTGAGTAAGCCTCAAAAGCATCTACAGAATTAAGTCCATGGGTTCCCAATGCCACATCCAGAATTAGGACAAAACTCTACCAAGGTGTACAAGATCCGGCCTCTGGCTTACCTGCTGGAATGACCACGCCTTCATGTACCCAAATCCCAGCTCCTTGATACTCCCAGAGACAGCCATGGTGTTCTATGACTCTGTTTCCCTTTTCCTATGCTGTTTCTTCTGTCCCCTCTTCCCACACCTACCATCCATCTGGCTAACTTCAAGACTCAGCTAGGTTTCCACCACCTATCATACACACTTTCCAGATTTTTCCCCACTCCCTGTGGCAAAGTTAGGAGCTTCACGTTTCATCCATACAGGTTAAAACTGACCAAACTAAACTATGGCAACACTTGCCAAAGGGGTGTGATTACTTTTTTTCCTGTGTCCATCACTACTGCTGGCACATGGTAGGAAATTAATCAACATGTATTGCCTTCTACGTGCTATTTATAAGCACATACATACAAATATCATACAGGTCTGCATTTCACAGCTCTCTGAAGCAAGCAAACTGCAGAATTTACCTTTCACCTGAATAAAAGCTGCAAAGAATTCTACAGAAAGGCCGACTTCCTATGCCTAGGAACAGCAGACTAGCTCCTCATTGTTATGTCCAGTAACTTCTATCCCTTTTACAGCGCTTAGTGATCTTTAGGATTTTCATTGAAGTCCATTTTCTCTTACATGTCAAGCTCATTTTGCTGTAAAACTGCCACTTTCAACACCATTCTTCCTTCTGGTTTGCAAGAGAACAAGATTATACACAGTCTGTGGCGTCTGGGTGACCCGGTGGGTTAAGCCTCTGACTTCGGGCTCAGGTCATGATCTCAGGGTTCACGAGTTGGAGACTCGGGATAGGTTCTGTGCTGACAGCTTCGAGTCTGGAACCTGCTTGGGATTCTGTGCCTGTGTGTGTCTCTCTCTCTGCCCCTCCCCCGCTGGCACTTTGTCTCTCAAAAATAAATAAACCTTGAAAAAAAAAAACTTTAAGAAAAGAATATACACAATCTGCCTATCGTGAAATCGATTTCACTGGACCCCTTTAGCATTAAGGAAAAAAAAAAAAACTGGTTTGCAGGCACTGGCTGTCACCGGTCTACGTTCATGATACCATCCACTTTCCCTCTTTATAATATATTAAGAGTTTACTCCGTGTGCACTGATTAACAGTTATTTTAGGTGACAGCGTGAATACATTTGTCAATTCGATTAGTAAAGGCCCTCTGGGATCCGTGAAGACAAGATTTTCCAAGACAGAAAAGCTGCAAGGCCAGCCACGGAGCTAGGCGGTGCGATTCCCCGCTGAAGGAAGGGGAGACCTTCGGGGAGGTCTGCCACTCACCTGACTGGGTGTCTGTACCGGGAAAGCTTGCCTGCGGCTTCGGTCATCCCGGGGCCATCCGGCATCTGTGGACGGAAGGAGACGAATCGCAGTTACCACTCACCTTGTAGAAACGGGGAAAGCGCGCGATCTAGTGTTCCTCGCGCCAGCGGGGAACGTGACCCCGGGGCTCTCGGCAGCCTCGCTCGCGGCCGTGTCCGTGTGTCCGCTGCTCTGGAGGACACACTCGCAGCATCAGGACCCACAGGGCCTCTGGTAGGGAGGGCCTCGGGCGGGTGTGATCTTAAGCGACGGGCAGGCCGGGCGTGTGCCCCCCTCGGGCAGGGCATACCCGGTCCCGGTAGATCATCTGCGCCTCTGGGAGGCGCGGCCCGAGGCCCGCGGNCACTCACCGCCTCAGCCGCGTGGTGCCTCGCCCCCTCCTCCCCGTCGCCTCTGGCGTCAACCCACGGTCTCCAGAGGCCTGCGGATCTGCGGGGTGAGGCGCGAAAGGCGCGCAGGGGAGACGCGAGCGCAGACTGGGGAGGACAGCCTGGGGCGGAG
>NW_027551567.1:6347572-6392781 GCF_008692635.1 Crocuta crocuta
CGCGGGCAAGCCAGACCTCTTCCCTACGCCGCGCCCGAGACCCGAGCTTTATATAGCCCCGGCTGCCTGCTGCATACCGAGCGGTTCGCTCCCTCTCCGCCCCTCTCCCCCCAGCTAGCCGCGTAAACAAAAAGGTTGCGCGTGAAGGCGCGGCGGGCCGAACCACGGGTGCGAACGCGTGCAATTCCCAAATGGCCCGGGAATGGGTTTTGTCGAGCGAGTGTTAATCGCTCTTCGACACATGGCTGCGGGTGGAAAAACAACATTCGCCCGAGCAGCCAATTTCCAAGTGAAGAGTCTAGGAGGGGATAAAATGAAGCAATTATACACGTTTTGTGTATTTCTGCAAGAAGGCCGAGCGGCTGGTAATTGCTTGACTCTGCGCTTTTTAGAATATGGTAAAATGCAAGTAGTTCTGCATCCCCGTATTCTAAAGGCTGGGATGCGGACTAAATGAAAAGGAATGGCCTTGACTCCTCTATCTGGCAGAATTGGAGCTGGGTGAATGAATGCGCTCCTAACCAAAGGAAATTTTTGTTAATGTATTCACAGACTAGGTTCTGCCCATTATTATGTGTAGAGAATTTTTAAAAATTCACAAAAGGTGAATTGTAAAAGACTCTTCCAGCTACCAGAGCCAGAGATTGGAGTGATGCGATTTAGGCATATAGCTCTGTATTAAATTCTCATATCTTTGTTTCATTTTCTTCAACATCTAATCAGTGTCCCCTGGAGATAAGTCTAGAATTTCATGTATACACTTGGGTCACTAGTTGGCATTTTGTCTCTCAATGATAATTAGAAAATTATTTTGTGGAGGCAGAGTTGTGTAGAATGATAGTAAAATCTTAAAAAGTTATGGGACAAGTAAGTTGTCAACCTCTCTGTGCGCCTGTTACTCTTATTTAATTAAGTTAACCCTCACTTATTACAAAAGGCCATTAAACTTGGTAAAAAGTGTCATGCTTCAAAAGAAAGATGATATATAAATGCCATATTTTTCCAAAACGTTTTAAATAATAGAGCTGAACTTCTTAAAAGTTGTAGACAAAACTTTTATACGTAAGCCGCAGTGTCTCTGCTATTCATTCAGCTACTGTGTAGGAAAATAATCTAATTAATACTTCAAGATCTATAATGATCTACCTATAGATCTGAAACAGTAAGGATAGGTAGCTAATGCATGTATAGCTAATGCATACCCTAGAATTATTGTTGGCTAAATAAAATAAAATTTGTAGAATGCTTGATATAATGCCTCACACATGATAAGCTCTCAACAAATTTTAAATGATTTTATATATATATATACTTTTTAATTTGAGAGAGAGAGAGAGCGAGAGAGCATGCGAGCAGGGAAGTGGGGCAGAGGGAGAGAGAATCCCAAGCAGTCTCCAAGCCCAGTGCAGGGCCTGACTTGGAGCTCATGACCCTAGGATCAAGATCTGAGCTGAAATCAAGAGTCAGATGTTCAATCGACTGAGCCACCCAGGTGCTCCTTAAGCTATTTTTAAAAATCGAACCCCTTAACAGAGACTAAGCTATCTGATAAAATGTTTCACCATTCTAGTTTATAAACATCTTTTAAGTCCTGTGCTTTCCAGATGTAACGGTGAATAAGATATCCTCCCCTTTCCTCAAGAGGTTTCTAGTCATTGTGATCTATGACCATCGCAACGGCCACATAAGCAAAGGTTTTGAAAAGAACGTTTGCTAATAAAAGCTAACAAAATCACATTTTAACCAGAGAAGTGGTGCAAGGGAGGGGATTGACAAGTCTATTCAGAACAATCAGGAAAGCCTTTCCAGAGTAAAAGAAATCTAAGTTGGATTTCTAGAAGGATCAGTAAAGAAATAGTATAGTCTGTGTGTGTGGTTCAGGAGGCAGAGGAGAAGGAACGTCACTTCTAGAGGGTAAGGACTGCTGGAGCAGAGATGTGGTTGAGGAGATAGAAGGGCTTGGGCTATCAGGAGCCTAATATGCCAAAATAAAATATTTTAACTTTGTTCTGTAAGCACTTGTGAAATATTTTTGGCAGGAGTGTGGAATGGTCAAAGTTTACATTTTATAAAAGTCATTCTGACAGCCATATGGAAGACAGATTCAGGGAAGGCTGATACTGGGAACACGGAGATCACTTACAAAGTCATTGCAATAGCTCAGCCAAGAGCTAATGAGAAGATGTATAGTAAGGATGTAAATGAAAGAACGTATTTTTTTTAATGTTTTATTTATTTCTGAGAGAGAGAGAGAGACAGAGACAGAGAGAGAGAGAGAGAGCAGGGGAGGGTGAGAGAGAGAGGGAGATACAGAATCTGAAACAGGCTCCAGGCTCTGAGCTGGCTGTCAGCACAGAGCCTGACGCGGGGCTCAAACCCACAAACCATGAGATCATGACCTGAGCCAAAGTCGGACGCCTAACCGACTGAGCCACCCAGGCACCCCTGAAAGAACATATCTGAAGGATACTTGGGAAACAGAATCTACACTACTACCTGAATCATACAATGTGGGTGGACATGAAACTGGAGTCTACATATGCTTCCCAGGTTTCCATCCTGGTTAAGTGGGTGAATGGCAATGGCTCAAAGACAGAGAAAACAGGAAATATAGGAGGAAGAGCAAGTAAGATATGTTTATGTTGTTTTATTCTGTTAATCATGCACCGGGGAAAAATAATGAATTTGGTTTTTGGATTTTGCATCAGTTAGGTCAGGCGGGGCTCTGCAGCAATAACAAACTCTCATAAACTTAAAATAACAAATGTTTATTTCTGAGTCATGCTGTATTCTTTTTTTGATTGGTAGGATCTGCTCCACATCATCTTCACTTAAGGGTACAACTTCCTGGAACCTCTTTCTTCTGGAATGGTACCAGTTGTCATAACAGGGGGGAAGGGAATAAAATTAGCAGATTTTTGAAGACTTGGTAACATGTAGGTGGAGAGGATATCCAAAGGACAATCAGAAATATAAGGTCTGAAGTTCAGTGGAGAGTTTAGGACTAAAGATTTAAATGCGAGAGTCATAAGAAAAGAAGTAATAGTAAAAGGCGAAAGATTTATGCAACCTGAAGAGAAACCAGAGAAGGGGGGAAATGGTGGGGGAAAGGGAGAGAGGCAAACCATGAGAGACTCTTGAATGCTGACAGAAACTGAGGACTGATGGATGTGGGGGAGGGAGGGGGATGGGCATGGAGGAGGGCACTTATGGGGATGAGCACTGGGTGTTATGTGGAAACTAATCTGACAATAAACTATTTGTAAAAAAGAAAAAGAAGAAGTAATAGTTTAAAACAGTAGGGACTGATTGGTTTTCCCAGGGAATTTTGTAAGTTTGAAAACAGTACCAAGGACAGAGCTCTGGAGAGCACCATTTGACTGTGAAGTGAGAAGAGATGCAAAACAGAACAAAGCAAAAACAAAACCTCCCTGAAAAGGAATGGTAAAGGTAGTAAAAGGTGCACTTGTAGAGCAGGTATGGTAGGAACATGGGACAAAAGAATTGCAATGAGGAAGGAAAGGTCGAAGGCATTAAATACCCCCACCGGGTCAAACAAGATAAGGATGCACGTTAATTTGAATCTGGCAATTAAGGGGTTATAGTGACTTTAAAATATCTTGAGTGTCTGAAGATCAAAGCTTTCTTACAGTGAGTTGAGGTACAGAGGTGAAAAAATAAAAACAGTATGTTGAGACTACCATTTTGAGAGGAAAAAGAGATAAGAGGGATGCTGGGTCAGTAGGGGGAGTTGTTTTTAGGGTGTAAAAAGCAGGAGAATGTTTATAAGATGAAGAGATGAGGCAGGAGAGGAGGCGCCACTAGATAAAGGGGACTGGACAATGGCCCAGGGTCCCCAAAGAGGAAGGAAGAAATGAGATCAGAAGCCATGGGGAGGATTGTCATGTAGTTGGAATGTATGTGCCAGTGATTACTCAAGAAACAAGTTTAATCGAAGTGACTAATCTGGTGTAAGGAAGGAGGGGGTTATGTGATGATGAGAAGTGAATGTATGACAATATCAATTGTCTTAAAATTGTGGGAAAAAAATGCATTACCAGAAGGAAAATAAAGGAGAACCAATTAATAAAAATATGGTAAAATCTATACTTGACCAAATTTAGGTAAACTGAGAATGAATATCCCAAGTCTTCCATTTATATATTTATTTAATTTATTCCATTTATTTAAACAGATGTTCAAGCTTGTTTCCAGTGTGGCCAAGGCCAATATAACTTATTCTTGTTACCTTTAAAATTTATTTTAGAATTCTATATGAGTCCCACTAGTGAATTTAAAATGCATGCTTTTTTACTGAGATAAAATTCACATATAATATTATGTTAATTTCAAATGTGCAACATAATAATTCATTATGTGTATACATTATGAAATAATGATCACAATAAGTCTAGTTAACATCTATCACCACACATACTTACGTTCTTTTTCTTGTGATGAGGACTTTTAAGATCTACTCTATTAACAACTTTCAAATAATGCATTATATATAATATATATATTACATATGTATAACAAAAAAGAAGGAAATTCTTATATACAAAAATATATTTTATATATTATATATTTTATATATAATGCATATATAATATATACATTTTATATAATATGCTTTACATTTTTATATTATATATATTACAATTTCTTTATCCATTCATCTATTAAAAATTTTTTTTTGCATTTTTTATTTATTTTTGAGAGACAGAGTGTGAACTGGGGTGGGACAGAAAAAGAAGGAGATACAAAATCCGAAACAGGTTCCAGCCTCTGAGCTAGCTGTGAGCACAGAGCCTGATGTGGGGCTCGAACCCACAAACTGTGAGATGATGACCTGAGCCGAAGTCGGATGCTCAACAGACAGCCACTCAGGCGCCCCATATCCATTCATCTATTGATGTACACTTAGATTGTTTCCATATTTCGGCTTTGACAATTGTGCTGCAATAGGGGTGCAGATATTTTTTCTAGTCAGTGTTTTCATTTCCTTTGGATAAGTACCCAGATATGTAATTACTGGGTTATATGATAGTTATGTTTTTTTATTTCTTTTTTTAAGTTTATTTATTTATTTTGAGAGAGAGAGAGAGAGAGAAGGGGAAGGGCAGAGAGAGAGGAAGAGAGAAAGAATCCCAAGCCAACTGCACAGTGTCAGTGCAGAGCCTGATGTAGGGCTCAAACCCACAAACTGTGAGATCATGACCTGAGCTGAAGTCCAGAGTCAGATGCTTAACCAACTGAGCCACCCAGGTGTCCCACTATTTCTTATTTCTTGAAGAACCTCCATATTGTTTTTCATAGCGGCTGCACCATCTACATTCCTACCAAAGTGCACAAGGGTTTCCTTTCCTCCACATCCTCCACAACACTTGTTATCTCTTATCTTTTTGATAATAGCCATTCTAACATGTGTGAGGTGATATCTCATTGTGGTTTTGATTTGCATTTCCCTGATGATTAGTAATGTTGAGCATCTTTTCACTTCCCTGTTGGCCATATGTACATCTTCTTTGGAAAAATGTGTATCCAGATCTTCTGCTCATTTTTTAATCAGCTTGTTTGCTTTTTTGCTATTGAGTTGTAAGAATTCTTTGTATATTTTGGGTATTAGCCCCTTTTCAGATGCATGATTTGCAAATATTTTTTCTAATTCAGTAGGTTTCCTTTTCATTTTGTTGATGGTTTCCATTGCTACTCAGAAGCTTTTTAGTTTGATGTAGTCCCACTTGTTAATTTTGCTTTTGTTGCCTTTGACTTTAATGTCTGATCCAAACAACTCATTGCCAAGACTGATCTCGAGGATTTTATAGCCTATGCTTTTTTTCTAGGAGTTTTAGAGTTTCGATTCTTATTTTCAAGTCTAATCCATTTTGGGTTGATTTTTATGTATGGTGCAGGATATTAATCCAGTTTCATTCTTTTGTATGTGTCTGTCCAGTTTTCCCAACATCATTTATGAAAGTGACTGTTCTTTCCCCATTGTATATTTTTGCCTCCTTTGTCATTAATTAATTGATTATATGTGCATGGGTTTGTTTCTGGGATATCTATTCTGTTTTATTTATCTCTGTGGTGCCTGTGTTTAAGGCAATATTGTATTAATGAATATAGCTTTGCAATATGGTTTAAAATCAGAAAACATGATGCCTCCCACTTTGTTCATCTTTCTCAAGATTACTGTTGCTCTTCAGGGTCTTTTGTGGTTCTATACAACTTTTAGGGTTGTTTGATTTCTGTGTAAAATGCCATTGGAATTTTGAAAAGGATTGCATTGAATCTGTAGATTGCTTTGAGTATCATAAGAATTTTAACAGTATTAATTCTTATAATTCATGAACATGGAATATCTTCCTATTTATTTGTGTCTTTTTCAATTTCTTTCATCAGTGTCTTTAAGTTTTCAAAGTTTAGATCTTTCACCTCCTTGGTTAAATTTATTCCTAGGAATTTAATCTTTTTAATACAGTCTACGGCCATACCACCCTGAACGTGCCCGATCTCATCTAATCTTTTTAATACAGTTGTAAGTGGGAATGTTTTCTTAATTTCTCTTTCTAATAACCTGTTATTAGCTTATAGAGACCCAAATGATTTTTATGTATTAATGTTGTATCCTGCTACTTTACTGAATTCAGTTATTAGTTAATATTTTTTGGTGGAGTTTTAGGGTTTTCTATATGTCATGTCATTTTCAAATGAAAACAGTTTTATTTCTTCCTTTGCATTTTGGACCTCTTTTATTTATTTTTCTTGCATAATTAATCTGGCTAGGAATTCCAATTCTGTGTTGAATAAAAGCAGAGTGAGAGTGGTTACCCTTGTCTTGTTCTTAATCTTAGAGGAAAAGTTTTCAGCTTTAAACCATTGAGTGTGATATTAGATATGGACTTGTCATATATGGCCTTTATTATGGTGAGGTATGTTCCCTCTATACTCACTTTGTTGAGAATTTTTGTTGTAAATGGATGTTGAGTTTTGTCAAATACGTTTTCTGAATCTATTTAAATTATATGGTTTTTACCCTTTACTTTATTAATGTTGTGTATATTGTTGATTGGTTTATAGATATGAAGCCATCCTTGCATCCTTGGAATAAATCCATCTTGATTATGGTGTATAATCATTTTAATGTATTGTTGAATTCAGTTTGTTAATATTCTGTTGAGGATTGTTGTCTCTATATTTATCAGGAACACTGACTTGGAATTTTCTCTTCTTATAGTATCCTTGTCTGATTTTGGTAACAGGGTAATACTGTCCTCATAAAATCAGGTTGGAAGTGTTCCTTCCTCTTATATTTTTTAAGAGTTTGAGAAAGATTAGTATTAATTCTTCTTTGAATTTTTGGTAGAGTGCACCAGAAAAACCATCTGCTCCTGGACTTTTATTTGTTGGGAGGTTTTTGATTACTGATTCAATCTCCTTACTAGTTTTTTTGTCCTGTTCAGATTTTCTATTTCTTCACATTTCAGACTTGGTAGATTATACATTTTTAGGAATTTATCCATTTTTAAACTATGTGCTTTATATAAGATATCAATATGTTTTTTATAACATACCAATGAGGTAGCCTAGTCTAAATAATCTTTCAGGATTAAAAATATTAAAAACTTCATTCATTCAAGAAGTATTTATTGAATGCCTATGTGCCAGGCACTCTTCTAGGAGCTTGGGATATGTCAGTGAACAAAACAGACAAAACTTCCTACATTCGTGGAGTTTACCTTCTGACAGACATCTAAGCCACCAACACTTGTAATTTACTAAAAAGAAAGTATTATAAATTTACCTTACACATGGTGCCTGTGTGCCTAACATGTTTGATTTGTTTTTATAAACTTTAAAAAAAAAAGTTTATTTATTTTGAGAGAGAGGAGAAAGAGAGAGCATGCGTGAGCAGGGGAGGGGCAGAGAGAGAGAGAGAGAAAGAGAATCCCAAGCAGGTTTCTCACTGTCAGCACAGAGCCCAAAACAAGGGGTTCAAACTCACAAACTGTGAGATCATGACCTGAGTGGAATCAGGAGTTGGTCTCCATCAACTGAGCCACTCAGGTGCCCCAGCATGCTTTTTAAATTTTTATTTTTGGAGTTTTGTATGACTATAAGATGAGAAAAGTGAGGTCTACCCTGGATAGAGTGCTTGGGGAGGACAAATGGAAAAGATCAAAACCACATAAAAACAATGGATACGTACTTCTCTATTATCCAGGAAATAATTGCAAATGGAAAGAAAAATTAGAGCTTGAACTAGGTTTCCATTTTGAATATGATCTGATGTTGTCCCACCCTTTTCAATGGACAGGATGACCTCAACTAGGATATGTCTTAGTCTCCACTTAGAGACAAAGGTGAGAAAAAGAAGTGTGAGGGAATGAGGGGAATATGATGACTCACGTCTGCTATTGCCACCATGTGCCTCCTGAATAATGCCAGTTTTGCTTGTACAAAAGCAGGGCAAGTCTCAGTTTATACACATCCTTTTTTACCCATGATTTTATAAATATTATGTAAGGAATATTATAATATATGCCTAATTAGCTTGACTCCTTTTTAAAAGACTGTACATATAAAGTGCACTCATTTCTAGGGTAATTATTCATTTGTGTCTGAATGACAACAGTATCAAATTCATTAATTAAGTTATTTTTGGTATTTTATTTTAGTTATATAGCTATGTTTTCATAAGACAAAAAGATTGTGAAAAATCCAATACAAAACCCTATACATAATATGTATGAGGGATCTTTTGGGAATGATGGAAATGTTCTAAAATTGGATCACAGTCATAGCTGCACAACTCTGTAATTTACTAAATGTAATAAATGTACTAAATTTACTAAATTGTACAAGTCATTAACTTGTACAATTAAATGGGTGAATTTTATGGTGTGCAAAATTTAGATCAATATAAAAGCTTTATTTATTTATTTTAATTTTTTTAATGTTTATTTTTGAGAGAGATAGAACACAAGCACATGAGGGACAATGAGAGAGGGAGACACAGAATCTGAATCAAGCTCCAGACTCCAAGCTGTCAGCACAGAACCTGACATGGGGCTCGAATTCACCAAATGTGAGATCATGACCTGAGCTGAAGCAGGTTGCTTAACTGACTGAGCTACCAAAGCGCCCCTCAATATAAAAACTTTAAATATGACATTAAAGTATTGATTCCTAACCATGCTCAGTCTGGGCTTCAGAAACCAAACACTGCACTCAGAATCAAGCCTATTGGAAATGTTTCTGTATTGGGGTTTTTTAAAATATTGGGGTTTTTAAAAATACCCATCTTTGGGGAGCCTGGGTGGCTCAGTCGGTTGAGTATCCAACTTTGGCTCAGGTCATGATCTTGCAGTTTGTGGGTTCGAGCCCGTGTCATGCTCTGTGATGACAGCTCAAAACCTGAAGCCTACTTCAGATTCTGTCTGCCTCTTTCTCTGCCCCTCCCCCTTTCCTGCTTGTGCTCTCTCTCTCTCTTAAAAATAAATAAACATTATAAAAAGAAAGGAAGAAAGAATTGTAGTGAATTTGCAGTAAGGACTTAAGGCCTCCAAGCTATTGAGTGCAGTTGACAAATTATCTGTCAAGTCTGTCAATAAGGTCTCCACTATTGCTAATTTGCCAGAACCCAGGCCCTCATACTGACGCCATTATAAAAGGAACACTGTAACACTTCAATCTGAGTTTGAACTAAAATGTAAGGAAGTGTTTTCAAGTGACTAGGATCTTTATTTTGCATTATTAGAAAGTTAAACACATGAATGGGCTCTAAATGTATTAGTAAGCTAAAATACTCTTTTTATCCCCCTTACGATTGGATTGTAACTTCTATGATCAACACTTTATGCCAATGAAATCTTATTTGAGATGGTTGATTTCATAGAAGTCTTTTTCTAGTTTGAGGATTCAATTCTTAATGAAAGGTGGCACTTCTAAGCTTCAGACATTGGAAGATCTTCCCAGGTTTAAGATAAAGATAACAGTTGTGGTAAAACTGACTTGGAACCGAGTGGAGCTGGAGTGTGTTGTTTTAAACCAAGAAAGTGCTCACAGATGGCTCAGAGAGAGATTTAACAAGTCTGTGCTAATCACACTCATACATGGGAATATCTCCACGGAAAACAGCCAGATTTCACTGTGCCCCTCCAGCAACTTTGTTACTTGGTTAATGACGACAATGAAGTATAGTATATAAAGCCTAATGTAATGCAATGTAACGTAATGCTTTACATTACAGTTGGATGTATATTATGAAAGCTGCAAGGAGAGTTTATGAGACGTGGTTCCAACTAAAAAGATATTGAAGTTACAAAATATTTGCAGAAGTTTAGCTTTGACAGGTAAACTATTCAGAGCTCTTGATGGCTTCACTTCTAGATATTTCTAAACTTCTGTGCTAGCCCCAAATAGGCTAATTTCTCCTCCTCATAAACTATATAAAATAAAAATACAATAATGTTAAAAATGTGTTCACCTGACATAAAAGACTGATCTGTCTAATTACAAAACTGTATTTTACAATGTTTATCACAGCTGATACTTTAGGTGAAATGTCCTTTAACTATATAATTTTAATATTTATATTATTAAATATCAATGGACAAAATATGATAAACATCAAGATTTAGTTTTAAATTTTGTTTTTAAAATATAATATAAAATAGAGAGATGATCCTCAAAAGAAAACTGAATTCCATTAAATATTTATTGATCAGCCCCTCTGTGCCAGATGCAACATATGAAGCATTGAGCATACTGTTTTGGGTTGTTGTTTTTTTAGTATATAACATATTTATTTATTTTACCTAATGGTAAGTTGGCCTTTCTTTTTTTAGCTGCATGAAGGCAATCAAGTATTGCTTTATAGTTTTCTGGAGTCAATTTCGCTGTTGGCAATACTGTTCCAGAATTATATAGTGAGAACATATTAGGATTATATGATCGGAAACTGCAGGGGGAAAATATCATTAAAAAAATATATATAATTGAATTGAATCTGTCAAATACAACCTACTTTAATTTTTAAATATGTGTGAGTTAATGCTTCAAAATTTTGGATCATAACATATTCTGGCACTTAACCAAAGCCAAAAATTTTCCCATTAAATTTTAAAATTATACAATATAACTTTGCTCTTAGGAATTTTAACATCAATATCTGTTTCCCTAAAAGGGCCCTTGAAAATGGGAATGATGATCTATGCTCATTCTAAGGGCTCTGAAACAATAATTTATGTCAAATTAAACTGATTTAACCACAAGAGCATACAGTTTGAATAAGACCAACATGTCTTATTTCCAGTTCTCTTGTATGCTACTTGGAAAACAGAAAATAGACAAATAAATGAAGGAGATAATCACAGAGTTACAACAATGTTATAGACAGAACCGATGAGGGATTCAATACAAAGTAATCAGGGAAGCCTCTTTTAAGCAGGATGGTCAGGGAAGGCCTCTGAAGAGATGACATTTAGGCTGAGCCTTAAATGAAAAATGAGACAGGAACATTGCCTAAATGATTTATAAATTATTTCTGCTATATCCAGACCATACAAAGGCATAACAGAAGATATCTACCTGCTCTGGTTGGCTTATGCTATTAGTGGCAGACCAGACAGCTGGTGTGTGGGCTGTACCAGAGAAGGAAAGTTATATTAAATAGTATTTTTCTGTATTTGTTTCTGAGTTTTATTAATTACTTAAAGAATTACTTGGATTATAGAATAATATTTATTTTGCTTAAATATGTAAATGACTTCCAGTTTAAAGGAGAGCCAAATTTTAACTAAAAGTATTAGGTTTGAAAGGTGTCATACTATTCAGGACACCTGGGTGGTTCAGTCAGTTAAGCATTGGGCTCTCTCTCTCTCTCTGTCTCTGTCTCTGTCTCTGTCTCTCTCTCTCTCCCTCCCTCTGCCCCTTTCTTTCCCTTCATGCACTCTTTCTCTAAAATAAAAAATAATTATTTAAAAAATATAATATGGCAGCAGCAATATTGCATGATAATTTAAGTAGGGAAACCAAAATGTAGGAGTATGAAATTGAGTATAATTGACACTTTGTTATTATTGGATGAAATATATAAGGGGCTTTATAGAAGGTTACAAGTGAAGAATGAACTGTCAGTGAAGATATAAGAAAGTGAGATTTTGTCCATCTTTAATGCTGCTAGGCATTCATTAGGCTCTCCATAATGATGGGTTAATGGAAAGAAGAAAAACAGACAAGAATCATTTTCATAAAACTTATTTTGATTTTATCTGTTATCCCATAACAGTCTTGGTTACTACAATGAAACATTTCAGTTGTTAGGATTGTACAAGAATCTACTGGCTGCCTGTCCCATAGCTATTCTCCAACTCGACCCTCATTCTTGCTAAAAGAACCCAAATTTTGTGCAGATATTAAGAAGTCAAGTGTTTTTGGGAAAACTATCCTCTTCCTCAGTCAGAAGGAGAAAATCATGATTGATCTTGCCAGTGATTAGTTTAGGCAGTCATGCCATCCAATCTTGACCAATGATATTTAAATGGCTATTTGTTTGTTTGTTTGTTTTGAGAGAGAGAATGCACAGGGAAAGGGCAGAGAGAGAGGAAGAGAGAGAATCCCAAGCAAGCCCTACGCTGTCAGCACAGAGCCCCATGCGGAACTTGACCTCATGAACCATGATATAATGACCTGAGCCAAAGTCAAGAGTCAGACACTTAACTGACTGAGCCATCCAGCTACCCCCCTTTTTTAAATGTTTATTCATTTATTTTCTGACCAATGATATTTAAAAAGTAGTCTGTATTATGGTGGTAAGTGATGGGAAAAGTCTATTGCTTTTTTGTGGGTAAAGTCTTTATTGCTGCCTAAAAGGAAAGCATAAGAGAAAAGACACCAGACCTCCATGTTCTACCTCCCAATCTTGTTTTTACTTTTGATATAAAGATTTGGGGCGCATGCAAGCTTTTATGAGCTAAGATCCTGAAACTAGCAGGTTGGAAGGAAGTAAAGATAAACATTTTGATAACTACCTGTGGAAATATCCAAAATCCAGACTTTTGGTATGAGAATGTAAATCTTCTTATTTGAATTTTATCTTCTAAATTTGAATAGGCAGTTGATTTGAAATTTTAATATGGGCATGTCAAACTGCTCTTCCCAGCAATGAGATGTGGTTCCACAGTGCAGTGCTCCTTGAGTAGGTAAATACAAGTTATCATTAAATCAGTGATCCTAAAATCTTCATTGCAGAGAAAGTGCTATGTAGTTGTTCCGTCTTTTGAAAGTTTGAAAGTTTACAATGAAATTTAACAAGCAGAGTATTATCTAAGATGGTGTTTCCTAAGTCTGTTGACATTTGAAAAAACAAAAGAGCCAATGGTTCTACCAGAAAAATGAGTTCCTTTGGGAATAGCAGAGAATTGCCATTTGATACAAGCAAACTATAGTGACTTGTAGGCAAGTCCAAAAATGGAGGAGGGAGGGTTGGTTTTATTGGGGAAAGAAGGAAGCTGGGAAAGTCTCTTATAATTCTAATTGGCTGAGTGTGGTGGTTTCCCATTGGCTGAGCTGTTACTAGGCAAGGAGAAACTCTTCTGTCCTCCTGCATGCTATGTAAAGTAAGCTTCTTCCTGTTGAGGAATGCAAGGTATTCTTCTTATGGCAAGAGTTAGTGTGTGAAAGCCCCCACCCCCCACTCCCACACACAAACCCAGGGCTTTCTGACTCCATTTTAAGGGAGATCTCCTTTAATTTACTTTCACAAGTTTCTTAGCCTCTGAACCCCTTTAAACTCTTAAAACTTATTGAGAATAATTATTTCAAAATGAGAAATTAAATGAGGGCCCCAAAGACCTTTAGCTAATGTAGATTATATCCATCAATATTTACTTTATTAGGGTGACTGGGTGGCTCAGTTGGTTAAGCGTCTGACTCGATTTCAGCTCAGGTCATGATCTCACAGTTCCTGAGGTTGAGCCCCTTATGAGGCTCTGTGCTGACAGCGTAGAGCCTGCTTGGGCTTTTCTTTCTTCCTCTCTCTCTGCCCCTCCTGCGCTCACACACATGTGCTCCCTCTCTCTCAAAATAAATAAATAAACTTTGGAAAATATTTACTTTAGGGGCTCCTGGATGGCTCAGTCGGTTGAGCGTCTGACTTTAGCTCAGGTCATGATCTCACAGTTTGTGAGTTGAAGCCCCACATTGGGCTCACTGCTGTCATTCTGTCAGTTTATAGCCTGCTTCACTTTGGATCCTCTGTCCCCCTCTCTCTCAGCACCTGCCCTGTTCGCACTCTCTTTCTCAAAAAGTAAATAAAACATTAAAAAATGTTTACTTTATTAAAAACTAAAACTGAAAAAAAGTTTATATATCAATTCCTTTAAAATAATATTTATCCATTGCATATTAACATAAAATATGTATTTATATAAAAATGACTACATTTTCTTTTTTTAAAGTTTATTTATTTTTGAGAGAGAGAGAGAACAGGGGAGGAACAGAGAAAGAGCGAGAGGGAGAGAGAGAGAGAGAGAAAGAGAGAGAGAGAATCCCAAGCAGGCTCCATGCTATCAGCACAGAGCTTGATGTGGGGCTCCATCTCACGAACAGTGAGTGAGATCATGACCTGAGACAAAACCAAGAGTTTTAGGCTTAACTGACTGACCTAGGCACCCTAATTTTCCAGAACTAATTTCTTTTGTGAATTTCCTTAATGCCTGACTTAATAGAAGAAGATTAGATTCTCACGTCTGCTCTGGTCATGTGACTTCTTTAGCCAGTGATATATGAATGGAAATGAAATGTCTCATTTCTGATCAAAGCCATAAGATCCAATAAGCAATTTGTCATGTTCTTTTCTCTCTTATCTGATGGAGGAGATTTCATCAGCTGAACAATAAAGATATGGAGCAAGACTCTCTGCTAAAGCAAACATTTGTGGTTTTAAACTAGTGAGCTTTTGGAATTGTTTGTTCCTATAGTATAACTCAAGCTATATTAATTAATTCCCTTTACTTTATGATCCATTAGAGAAACCCATGAAAGCAAACAGTATACTCATAAAATTCCGTCTTTAACAAGCTGGGAGACTAGATAAAGATTGTATTGCTTTTGACCAAAATTTATGGGGAAAGAAATACATTTAATGTGATCTTTGAAGCAAATTATATTCATTAAAACAATACCAAATTGGGATGAACTATCAGTGGTATGGTAGGTAACATTTTGGAATTGTCTTTACAAAAAAGAATTTTCTTTCATCTTCAGAAATATTCATCACCTAGCATTATGTGAAGGCTCCGCCAGCCTCTAGAGAGATGTTGATGAGATCCACTCATTTCATTCATTTCCTGAAAACTCTATAGAAACTATGATTCTTGGGACACCTGAGTGGCTCAGTCGGTTAAGCATCTCACTCTTGATTTCAGCTCAGGTCATGATCTCACAGCTTGTGAGACTGAGCCCCACATTGGGTTCTGTACTGACAGTGTGGAGCCTGCTTGGGGTTCTCTCTCTCTCTTTCTCTCTCTCGGACTCTGGCCTTCCCCTGCTCTTGCACATGTGCTTTTTCTCAAAATAAATAAATATTTTTAAAAAAGAAATTATGAGTCTAAGTCAGGGCTTTGACCCCCCTTTTTTTTAAAAAAAAAAAAACATTTGTTTTATGATACATAATAGAAACTTGAATTAACAGTTACTTAAACAAAATTGAAGTTTATTTTTATCTCATATAAAATAGTTTATTAGATAGATACTCCAGGGTTGGTATGACAGCTCTTTTTTAATGCGGGACCCACATGGTTTCCTTCTGTCTCTTTGTACCACCATCCACAGGATATGCACCTTGCCTTTTTGCCCAACATAGCTGCTAGAGATCCAGCCATCAATCTACACTCCAGGTAATATTATGGTAGAAGAGACAAAGAAGGGTAAAAGGGCCAACGATGTCTTTTAAGGAGATGTCTTAGAAGATACTATATAATTTTTCTTTTTAGTCTTTTTGGTCAGAATTTAGCCACATAGCCACACCTAGCTGCAAGGAAAGCTAGAAAATACTGCTTTTATTGTGAACAACCCTAGTTGTACCTAAAAACCAAGGGGGTTGTTACCAAGAAAGGATGAGTATTGTGGTGGCAATGAACAGAATGTGCCACACTATTCTACAACAGGCATAACTTAAAACTACCTGCAAGAAATTTTATCAGAAGAATAATTAATAAAACAGTTGATTCCCTTCTTTGTAGTTGCAAGTTCAGTGGACTCTGGGAGAACGGAGCTATCTTGCCTTTGATCATAGCACTGGATATAGTTTGAAAGCAGGTTTTATTTAAGTTTGCAAAGGTGAGAGGACAGGATAAATTAGTCTATTGAGATCATCCTTAATCATTGAATGCCACCTAGAGACTATTATATCCAGGAGGCAATCTTTTGGCCATAATACATTTATTTTTTTATAACTTTTAATATTGTATCATTTCAAACTTACAAAAAGATTGTAAGGACTCCTATATTCCCTTTACCCAGGTTCAGGTTCACTAATTGTTAAACATTTTGCCCCACTTGATTTATTGTTTTATCGATCACACACACACACAGACACACACACACTTTTTTCTCAATTATTTAAGACTAAGTTGCAGACATTATGCTCTTTTACCCCTAAACACTTTAGTGCATATCCTAAAATCAAGGGCAATTTCTTGATTATAACCACAATACAGCTAACAGAATCAGAAAATTCTGCAATGATATAATAGCTATTACCTAGTCCTCAGTGAATATTCAAATGTCACCAGTTATCCCAATAATGTCTTTTATACCTGTGTTTCTTTTCCTGGCCTAGGCTCCAATCCAGAATCATGCACTGAGTTTAGTTTGCATGTCTTTTTGGTCCTCTTTAATCTGTGACAGTCTCTCAGCCTTGCTCTGTCTTTCATGGCCTTAGCATTTTTAAGAACATTGACCAGTTATTTTGTAGAGTGCTCCATAAATTGAGTGCTTCTGATGATTCCTCATGATTAATTCAGATTATGCAAATTTGAGTGGAGTATCTCAACAGTGATGTTTTATCTCTTACAAGGCATCCTAAAGGTGGTATATGAAATGACTTTGTCTCGTTATTTGTTGTGACATTAAATTTAATCCCTTCCTTAAGGTAGTATCTGCCAGGTTTCCCCATTGTGATGTTATTTTCCTTTTCTAATTAATAACTATTTGGATCCACTGATGATTCTTGCCTAAATCAATAGCTATAATGATGGTTTCAAAGGATAACTTTTTTGCTCCATCATTCATTCCACCTGTTTTAATGGGCATTTTAGTCCAGAGCATTTTGATTTTTTAAAAATCCAGATATCCTATTATTCAGAACTCCATTTGATGTTTAAATCTGTGGGAATGGAAAAGAGTAAAGCAATCTATGGTTTTGTAAACAAAGGGTTTTAGTGTAGGCTTCTATAACAAATTGCCATAGACTGGTGGCTTATAAACAATAGCAATGTGTTTCCAACAGTTCTGAGGCTAGAAGTCCAAGATCAGAATGCCATCATGGTTGGGTATTGGTGAGAACAGCCTTCTGGGTTGCAGACTGTCATCTTCCTGTATCCTCACATTGAAGAAAGATCTGGGGAGCTCCCTGGGGTCTCCTTTTTAAGGGCACTGAACCCATCATAAGGGCTCTGCTTTATGACCTGATCACCTCCCCAAAGCCCCACTTCCCAAAAGCATCACATTGAGGGTTAGGATTTCAATATATGAATTGTGGGGCAGCACAAATATTCACTCCATGACTGGAAAGTTCTTGAAATTGTCTTGGAGCACAATGTAATTTTGATGGGTGATTTTTTTAAATAAAAACTCAAGGTAAGTCCAAAGCACTATCAGAAATTCAGAAGTTTTTAAAAAAAATTCACTTTGGGGCACCTGGGTGGTTAGGTCGGTTAAGCATCTGACTTCAGCTCAGGTCATGATCTCATGGTTTGTGGGTTTGAGCCCCGCATCAGGCTCTGTGCTGACAGCCAGCTCAGAGCCTGGAGCCTGTTTCAGATTCTGTGTCTCCCTCTCTCTCTGACCCTCCCTTGTTCATGCTGTCTCTCTCTCTCTCAGAAATAAATAAAACATAAAAAAAAATTTAAATCACTTTAGATCAAGAAACTGAGGCACTGGGAAATTAAGTAATTTGTCTAAGATCCCTTAGCAGGTAACTGGCAGAGCCAAAATTCAGACCCAAGCAACTCAGCTCCAGAGAATTGCTCTATAACCACTGTGACATGAAGAATCAACGAGCGGAGTTGAGCACTGAAAGTGCTCACTAAAATGCTCAGTATATGGGTGGTTGGTCTATTGAAAGCAGATTTCCTTTCTTGGGATGGGGTCCATGGTCATGGATTCATCCTGTTCCCAGAGCAGAGCATTATCTAAAGCCAGGCAGGACTGGATCCTACAAGGGCCTGAAGTTGCATTTATAAGTGATAGCTAAGAAGATTATATTGAAATATACATTTAGATATTAAAATTTTTGAAACTTATATGTTAATTGATTATGTATAGTCTAGCTAAAGTTTTTAGGGTGTAAGATGTTTCCTTGTAACAAGCACATTGAGTCCCCTGTCATTTCAGTATAGTGCCTCAACACCCACCCCTCAGCTATGCCTGTTGTCCTCAGATCTAGAACTTACCAGGGTGGACCTTTCCAGCCTTCAGCCCTGGTTGGGGAGGGTTGTTTGCCTGACGCATGTGCTAGGGGAGGGGAGGCTAACTGCTGCAAATACAGGCTTTCAACTAATTCTTCTGTTTTCGGCATCACCCCACGTTCTCATCTTCAAAGATAACTGGCACATCTAATTCTTGAGTCTTCCCAGGGTTCTGCAGCATGACTCAGCCTGTTTCTGGGTCTTGTCTTCTCCCACTGCTGGTTCAGGTGTCAGCTTTCTTCAAACTGATGACTCAGTTACTAGTCCTCCATTCCCTCCTTCTGTCTGCCCTTGAGTTCGTATGCCTTTTTGCATTCCTTTGCAATCATCCGAGTAGGGTTTTAGGAGAGAACTGAGACAAATGTATGTGCTCGATCCACATTTCCAGATACCTCTTTAATTATATCATGAGAAGGAAGTTAGACTGGAGCAGAACCAAGAACAATCTATAAGTCGGTATAAAATCGGATGTATTACTCTTATTCTAATGAGACTAGTACTGATAAGCTGCTGAGGCAGAAATAAGAGGGTTTTTTCCTTAATGAATATTAATTCTAGCAAGATTATGCCAGAGCTGGTTTCTACAGACAATTCTACTACTCCGTATATGTGCCATAATATACATAATACACACATGTACATGCAATACGCATATTATATACTGGATATTGAATCCAGTAGTTTGTTACACAAATTAGTACAGAGTCACGTGACAAGTTCCAAACTGTTTGGGGAGGGGGGTAATGTGTTACTTCTCCACCCCACCCCACTTCCCACCTTGTCTTATATTTGTTTACTGATGGCTCTATCAGTCTGTGGCTAATTCACGGAAAAGGAAAGTTATTGGAAGTGTATCAGGGGTTCATAGATAGACCCAAAGGGATGCTGGGATTCAAGCAAAGGCATGACAAGAACAACGAATCTCGGAGGAATTGATGCAGGAAGCAGGGATCACAGACTGTGACCTGAAAAGAACAGCCTGGTTGGAAAGTTGCTACTTACACTATGTTGTATAAGACAGATCTTCAAAGTGTCTTCGAAGTGCCGTACTCTTTTGGGGTTCAAGTTCTGGGCTGTCCTTTACCCTATCTAAGCCACTGCAAGTTGTTCACAATCCCAGAAAACCTAACCTGACCCTGGTGGGTAGGGTCTGCCTCCCAGAGTCGTCCACTCACTGATGAGGTGAGGCGACATCAGGCAGAGGACAGATCTGTACCGTTGGCTCCCAGATTCTAGGAAATCCAGAAGGGCTAGGAATTCCCTTCCCCAAGAATTCTCCATAAAGAAATCCGGGTATTTTAGGACGGAGACCTGTATCAGGTACGTGTTGGGCCGTGCCTCACATCCTCTCAGCCTCAGTGCCTTTTGTAGCTTTGGCTTTGGGAAACGGCTATGTGGGCTCCGAGTGGTTCCCTGCAGATGCACGTTACCTCCAGCATGCCCTGAGCACCTTTTGCTGCCTGCCTGGGGCCACTGCTCCAACACTGTGGGCAACCGCTAGGCTTGCTACCACACACGGCCCTGAAGTCAGGGGAGTGATCGCCTCCTGGGGCCACCTCGGCCAACAGGTTATGGACAGATGTCTCTTCCTGTCCAGTCATTTGGCAGACAGTTCTGAAATTATCTCTACCATCCTCCGCCAGGGGGATCAAGCCTCAGCAGTCCCCAGTAGTGAATGACTTGACAAAATATCCTTGCAATAGTTTTTTCTTCTTTCCTGTTTTATACTTTCTGGTCCCTTACTCTTGCTCCCTGTGATCACGTGCCAAATAAACCTTGTACACACAAATCTTTGTTTCAGGCTCTGCCCTCAGGGGGAAGGGGACTCCAGGCTAAGACAGAGCACATACTGCAGAGCCAAAATAAAGTTGGCTTCAGGGATTATGCTCATGAAAGCAGCAAACAGCATTTGTGTGGGTGCTGTTCGTTCTAATTTTATTTATTTTATTTTATTTTTTAAAGTGTATTTATTTTGAGATAGAGAGCACATGTAGGGGAGGGGAAGAGAGAGAGGGAGAGAGAGAGAATCC
Source organism: Crocuta crocuta (assembly GCF_008692635.1). Lineage (NCBI taxonomy): Eukaryota > Metazoa > Chordata > Mammalia > Carnivora > Hyaenidae > Crocuta > Crocuta crocuta. The sequence goes on from NW_027551567.1 coordinate 6,368,301, forward strand.
CAAGGAGGCTCTGCACTGTCATGACCTCAGCCGAATTTAATTTCACATACTTATCCATGTGAAACCCTTTAGGTATGAAAAAAACAGCCCATATCAATATGATGAGGAACTTTCCATGCAAACTGGACTTCAAGTTCTAAATGTTGGGCAATCTTCTCATCCATATTATGCCCCATTTTTAAATTGTCGTAGGAGCAGAAGTAATAATAATCCGTTGTAAAAAATCATTTATTGGATCAGGGTTAAACTTTATAAATCTATTTTAAGTAATAGATAATATTTATATATTGCTTCTACTCCATCAACTACATTGCTTATGAACTGGAAAGTGTACAAGGACTTCAGGACTATGTAATAGTCATAGCAAAGTTTCATGTAATGAAATTAGCTAATATCTTTAAGTTAATATTTTAAGCAACTAAAAATCTCAGACTTTAACAAGTCAAATCTAGTTGAAAGTTGTGGTGGGTGTTGTTTTGTTGGTTGGTTGGTTGGTTTTGGTTTTTGTTTTGTTTTGTTTTGTTGAGAGACAGTAAGTGAGCATGAGTAGGGAAAGCGGGGGTCGGGGGGAGAGAGAGAGAGAGAGAGAGAGAGAGAGAGAGAGAGAGAGAGAGAATCCTAAGCAGGCTCCATATCCAGCACAGAGTTTGATGGGGCTAAATCTCACAACTGTGAGATCACAACCTGAGCCAAAATCAAGAGTCAGACAGCTTAACTGATTGAGCCACCCAGGTGCCCCAAAAGATAGGTTTTGCACAGACATTAGGAACAGATATAAGCTCATAACATCAAGCATCAGGTTGTATTATCTAGACAAGGCTGTTAAGGAACTGATCTTGGTCAAAAATTTCCAAACCTCTGACTTAAGAAATCAGAACTCTAAGCATTTCTGAAAATAAATTCAGAAGAAATTTTGGGGCTTCCCTAGTGTTACCCACAGGAAGCATATTTGTTGACATGCTGCTATAGAAATCTGACTCTTTCGGAATTTACAAGAAGCATTGCACAACAACAAATCCATCTACGGTCTTACAATCCTGAGAATTGAAGTTGGCAGTATTTTTCCTGATAATTTTATTTGCATTTTACAGATGAGGAAATTGTCATCAGGAGGCTAAGTAACTTAACTGCACTTCCCACAACTGGTAATGGTGCTGGGATTTGAGCTTAGGCAATCAAGTCCAATGTCTGCGGCCTCAACTGCGAGGGTGTGCTGCCTCTGAGACAGGGCATCTATCACCTGCTGCTTCTTCAAACAGGATCGCCATTTTCTAGGTGACTTCCGCAGCTGGATGGTGTCTAAAAACCTCAGTGATCACAATGAGTGGGTAGGGGCTGAACTGGGCTAACCAGAACACAGTAGGCATGAACACGCCTGCCTCTACTGTTGGTAGAAGCTGTTCCAGGCCGTGAAGTTCTGACTGAAAGTTCTAGGGGCTGCAGGACCCTCAGGAATGTCTCTCTGCCTCCAGTGCTGACTTTATAATTGGAGATTTCTGTCCCCAAGTAAATGAGTGGTGTGTGGTAGTGCTCTTTCTGTGAGAAATAAAAGATTCTAGACTTTACTCCCCATGGCATATTTGCTCCATATATTAGATTTAATTATTTGAATTTAATTTGTTTGTAGATTAAAGTTTAATTTTAAATATAGAATGAATTTTAGTAATGAGGATCTGACTTATTGAAACTTTTAATAACAATCATTTCCTCATAAAATGAAACGGGAAAGCATTAGAAAGTGTTACCATGGAGAATGCCCCGACTCGATCACGTTCTTATCCTAAACCACATTTCTGGTTCTGTCTTTACTGTTAGTCTTGACAGTGGAACCAAGGCCTTTTGACTCCATAGCTGGGTGTGGACACTCTGTTCCCTCCTCCTACCCCTGACCAGGGAGAAGCTGGAGATAATACTGTCACAAAACTCTGTATAATAAATTTGCTTTCCACTCTGCCTTTCCTGAAGATTTTGCTTTGTGTCAGGGTCTGCTTATGGAAAACCTAAATAAAGTTAAGGCCAAGTGAAATTTCACTGTAGTTTTAAATCCATGTCCTTTCTGAGAGCTGGGTAGACCCTGAAAGATCACACTATGTTTCTAGGTTTAGACCAATTATCTCTAGTTTAAAAATCCTTCTGCAGAGGCTGAGGGCTTACCCCAAATCCTGGGTACTGGAGTGGCCACGCTCAGTAGTTGGACACTAGCTGATGACTGCCAGGTCCTGGCTGTGGAGTCAGATATAGCTTCAGGGATGCACAGGGAGTCCATGTTTGGAAAGACCAACACACTTAGGTCCAACGGCACCTGCCCCATGAAGCTTTTCCTAGTCTTCTCATTCCCTAAGTGGGAATAACTCCTCTCCTTCTTTTGCTTCCCCCACACTTCTGGCCCAGCACCAATCCTATGTCATTATAATCGTTTGTGCATATTCTATGTCTTTATAATAGACAGCAAACTCCTTGAAGGAGAAAATCATGTTTTCTTCATCATTGTGTCCCTGCTACCCAAGAAGATTCCAAAAACCAATATTATGGAGGCATTTAATAAATGTCTAGTTGTTGAATGAATGGAGTTTTCTATCCTCTCCCAGGATCCCCAGGAGTAATATATTGTGAACAATGGGTCTACATAACAGCATCCACTCATCATGCTCACCTGAGACAGGTCAGGCAGGTGACTGCCAGGTCTACCAGTCATCCAATTAGGACACTCCAAGGCATGGGGCGCCCGGGTGGCTCTGTCAGTTAAAGCATCCAACTCTTAGTTTTGGCTTGGGTCACGATCTCACAATTTGTGAGTTCAAGCCCTGCGCCAGGCTCCAGGATAACAGTGAGGAATCTGTTTGGGATTCTTTATCTCTCTGCCCCTTTCTCTATCTCTCTCTATCACTCTTGCTCTCATTTTTGCTCTCCCTCAAAAATAAATAGATAAACTTAAAAAAAAAAAAGAACACTCCAAGGCAGGAACTAAAATAGGGGTGAGCCTGGTAGCTTCTTCTTCACATGGCCTTTTGAGCTATTTCTTAGAGGTAGACACTGAGCCGCATATAGCTGCACAGGCCTGTGGCCATCTACTAGTTCCTGTACTAGAAACAGCCAGCCTGTCCTCTAGGGATGGCTGGTGCCAACCTGCTCAATAGCTATAAGACTTTAGCCACCAGTTTGGCAGAGGATGTGCTGCAGGGTGGTGACTCAACCTTCCTTTCCCGTGGCTAGGGCCATGAATAGCTCTGCTCCTCTTCTCTGGTTTCAGAATGAGGATGGGGGAAGGTTTTCAGCTGTCATCTGCAGCTTTTCCAGGAATTTCGTCCTGTCATTTCTGAGCATGGAGCATGGGGTCTGTTAGAGCATTTATTTTGCCCTTGTTAGTGAGAACTGTGTTCTCGGCTATAAGACAGAAGCCTCTTCCCTGAGAAAGACACAATGGAAAATTAAATCTGTATTTTACATTCAGTTAGAGGGAAGATGCATAGAAAAGGCCAGAGCCTCTTACTCACAAGGAGCATAAAAATATATGTAGAGGGTATACATAAATAAATGATGGAATGAGCTGTGTTACTTCAGAACAAAGCTTTTTTTTTCTTTAATGCTTATTTATTTATTTTGAGAGAGAGAGAGAGAGAGAGTGCAAGCAGCGTGGGTAGAGGGAGAGAGAATCCTAAGCAGGCTCCACACTGTCAACACAGAGCTCCATGTGGGGCTTGTACTCAAGAACCATGAGATCATGACCTGAGCCGAATCAAGAGAGTTGGACCCTCAACCAACTGAGCTTCCCAGGTGCTCCCAGAACAAAGTTTTCTGAATAAGTGAGGAATATCTGTCGGTACCAAAAAGTAAACAAATCTATGTCATGCTTTTAAGTGAAAGAGCAAATGATATAATTCATGCACAAAAAACTCCTATAGATGTATATGTATCTATAACCGTGTATTTTGTAAAAACAAATGTCTGTAAGAAATGTGCAAATAAAATGTATCTGTTGGGTAGAAGGTAATTTTCATGTTTTTATTGTTCAGAATTCTATTTTGTTTAAATTTTTATAACAGGCATCTTTTTTATTCAAAAACAAAAAATGAATAAAAACTTAACAGAAAAAAAGAGAAATGGTCAAAGGAAATGAATAATTTTTCAATGAAAACATGCAAATTGCCATTTACCAAACATTTTAAATGTATATTTTAGCTAATTTTATTTTTATCGTTTTTTAATGTTTATTTATTTTTGATGGAGACTGAGTGTGAGCAGGTAAGAGGAGAGAGAGGGGGAGACACAGAATCCAAAGCAGGCTCCAGGCTCTGAGCCTTCAGCACAGAGCCTGACGTGGGGCTTGAACCCATGAACCATGAGATTAGGAGCTTAACCGACTGACGTTTAACGGACTGACCCACCCAGGCACCCCACAGTTTAACTAATTTTAAAGAAAAGCAAACTAAAGCAACAACGAAGTACCATTTCTGGCACATCAAACTGGAAATTAACTTTTAATCCTAATAGATAGTCTGAATGAGAATATAGTGAGAGAGATAGGTTTTTCCCCCACTGGTGGTGGGAATTGACACGATTTACATTGGCACACTCATCCTGAACAATGAAGGCAAAATACATTTGAACCTTAAAAAAGTTTTACTTTTCTCTTTTACTCACCAATTCCAATTCTAGAATCTATCAAAAAGGAATAACTTCTGTATCAAACATTTATATAGCAAAAATACTTATGAATCATTCATAAGAACAGAAATTAAAAACAATCTACTCAATACTATAGAAATTGTTAACAGATAATATGAAGCCACTTAAAATCTTATTTCCAAAGAATAGTTAGTGACATGTTAAAATCTTATTTTAAAATTCAGTAAAATAGGGGACAAAAAGCCTCTAAGGTGCGAACTCAGCTTTGTGGGTAATCAAGTATCTAGATGTGCACACACATGCGTACACAAACAAGAGACTAGAAAAATAGACCAGAGCATTAAAATTTGTGACAGCTGGTGTTGTAATTATAGGTGATTTTATTTCTTTATAATTTTCTGTGCCCTCCATTTTTTTCAGCAATATTCTGACTTTCCACCTATTGGGAAAAACAGGGAAATTAAACTAAAATAATATGAAAAGTAAAAGGGAAAAAACTTACTACAGTTATTTTTGACTAGCATCAAATAGATAAACCATTGGCTGTGTTTATACAGTATACTACTCTTAGTGAAGTGTGTTTTAGGGCAGAGAAAATTTTTAAAGAGCCAGTAGTGTCTATTTGTGATTTTCCATAAGCTTTTAATGTAGAATATCTTGGTATTTTTCATTTTTTGTTTTTGAGTTTGGAATTGCATAGTTCAAATAAACCTATAACTATTGTTAACTAGTCACATAAATACTTTTACAACATCTAGGGAATTCATATAGACTCAGCTAGGCTGTACTTGCTAAACACAGTCATCATATATATATAAATATCTTGTTACAAAGAATCTGTGCTTTCCACAGTTCAAATCCAACTCTGATTAAGCTCTTCACCGAAACAGAATTTCAGGCATCTGTATCTTGGATCCAGAGGACGAAAGAGCTCGCTTTATCTCACCACACTCTCCAGGAAACAAATGCTCCAGATATCAGGCCTGGCACCAGCAAATGCTCCCTGCTTGTTTTAACTAATGCTGTCTCTTTACGTAAATGTTACTTTTGCTGGGAGTTTTTTTTTTGCTTGTTTTGGTTTGGTTTTTGGTATTTGGGCTTTTTTTGTTGTTGTTGTTATTTAATATGAGGCCAGAAGATTCTGGGGGGATAATATTTTTTAAAATCACTTCCCTTAAAAAGTATTTCTTAAAAACATAACTCTGTATGCTTTATATGGGTTTTTTATAGTCACAGTCACCATCCTTGATAAGAAAATTCCTGCCAATTTCCTCATCTTTCCTTGAGAGGCTCAGATCATTAGAGAGAAGGTATCCAAGTGAATCTCAATACCTTCTGTCCACAATTTCTCTATCCACACTGAAATACATTTAAGAAAAAAATCACAACCAAACTCGTTTGGAGAAGAGGCAGTCCAGTCCAGATTTGGTAAACATTTATATTTTGCACTTCCTTTAAAGTAAACAGAAAGCGCTGGTGTTGGCTGGAGATCTGCCTCTGAGTGCTAATGAAAACACCCCACACGGTCCAGGTGGTATGTGACAGGCAAGTGTTACTCACACAAGTACCTGGGAAAATACAGTGCTCCCACGTAGCACGAACCACAAGCTTTGTCTGTTATTATGATTTGTCAGCCTACTTTAAAGTTATCGACATGAAACCTCTGCTGTCTCTAACTAGTCCCAGTTTGTACTTGACTCTCTGTGCCATGTCATACATTGCTTTAGTATCATCTCTTAGAGAATAACAGATTCTTCAGTATTTGAGGTAAAGTAGACTGGAACTTAAAATTCCCTTTCACTTGGCTCAATCTCAACATGACTTTACCATGCAGGCCTCTTCCTAGAAACTACTATATCAAGGGCACATTGTAGGAGCTCTTTTTATATGCATTATTTGTCTTAATGTCCACAGTATGTAATCAGTGGCAGAATCATCTGCAGAGGAGGGAGGGCAGTTAACCAAGATAATATATAAAGTCTTTCCAGATGCCAGTGCCACATGGCATGCCCATGACAAGCCTGTCTCACATCCACACATGCACAGACATTCGAGTCGAGTTGGTCAGTCCATGGGCTAAAAGAGTACTGGCTCCAGGGCATCTGCTTTTTTATTCACTTGTCCTATCCCATAGCTCTTTGAACATCCTGAGTGATCAGAAGCTCTTTGAAATACAGTCTGGATTCTGTTCCTGTTGGGTTATGTAAGTCTCACTTCTTCATCTTTTATAGCCTGGCCTTGATGTTCTAGTTAATCAAATAAAATAGCTTTTTATGAAAGAAATTAGATCTTAGCGTAATTATGACAGGCTACTTCTTTTTTTAATATTGAGAAACAAGATGGAAATAAACATTGCCAATGATCTCCAGAGGCTCCCCAAACCTCCTTTGTGAAAGCTAAAAGCTTCGGGCAACACATTCACCAACTGGCTCCGCAACCCGCAACCCGGCTGGGGGGGGCTCATCCTCTGCAACTGACCTGCCATCTGGGAGAGTTCCTTCCAACATGCCTTGATGGGAAATGGTGCTGTCCTTGGAGTTTTTCTGAACTCAAGAGGCCAGATACTCTTCAGTGGCCCAAGTTCATTATTTTCCACGCTCATTTCCCTTAGATCCAGAGTGTGAAAATCTGAATCTGATTCTGCAACGACTCTGGGCAATATATTTAATCTTAATTACAAAGCCTCAGTTTATTCATCTGTAAAATTCCTATTGGGTGTATGCTAAGAGTTAAATGAGGTAAGATATTTAAAATGCTATCACAAAGACATATGAATGCCAGCAAGCATGTGGAGAGATGCTCAACATCATTAGTCTTTAAGTAGATACAAATCAAAACCTCAGTGAGACATTACCTCATACTACCTAGGAAGGTTAGAATCAAGAAAAAATTGAAAATAGCAAATATTGGTGAGGAGTGGAGAAATTAGAACCCTTGTACATTTCAGGTGGTGATACAAAATGGCCATTGTGAAAACCAGTTTAGTGGTTCCTTAGTAAGTCAAATACAGTTAAATCATATGACCCAGTAATTCCACTCCTGAGTATATGCCCCAAAGAGTTGAAAACAGGTGCCCTAACAAAAACTTGAACATGAATATTTAGAGAAGCATTATACCCAATAGCCAAAACAAAGAAATAATCCAAATGCCAATCCACTGATGAACGGACAAAGAAAATGTGGTGCATCCATAAAATGGAATATTAATAAGTCATAAAAAGGAATGCAGTACAAATACATGCTACAACATGGAATCTTAAAAATTTTATACTTAGTAATATTAAATATTACAGTAAGTGAAAGAAGTAAAAGAAGTGAGATCCAAAAGGCAACCTATTATGTGAATCAACTTATATGAAATATTCAGAATAAACAAATCCATAGAAATAAAAAGCAGATCAGTAGTTGCCAGGGATTCATCGGAGGAAAGAATGGGGAATGTAATGGATATAGGGTTCCTTTTTGGGGTGATGAAAATGTTCTAGAAGCAGAGAGTGGTGATGGTAGCACAACACTGTGAATGTACTAAATACCACTAATGGTAAATTTTATGTTACATGTGGTACTTTGCCACAATAAAATGTATTTTCATAGTAAAAATTCAATAAACATTAGCTATTATTACTAAATAATTTTGGCATTTTTGTGTATTCTCAGAACAGTATTATCTGACCGTTCCTATCTAACAATATTGTGTTTGGGTTTTATTCAACTAGTAGAATTATTATTTAATTGATATAATTCTTATCTCTTCAACTAAACTGTATGCTGCATCGGATCAGGACAAGGCCTCATTACCTCCCACCAAGCTATTCCTGTATACAGACAGAACTTCCTGTGAGAATTGATTTCACAGGTGTGGAACATCTTCTCTGCCCCAAGGGTTTTACTCCATAGCCCCACTTTCAACTATGAAATTCCACGTGAGAAGGACTCCTTTATGGAAGGCCCTGTATTCCTACCATTGAAATGCAGGTTTATTATCAGGAAGCGTTAATATAATGTACCAACAGATTAGCTACTTTAACAGCTTACCACGAATTAAGTCAGTCGAGGGACTTTGCACAGATTTGATGGGGGATTATTGAGGTGACAGTTTTGGCTGTTAAGGGGAGCTTCAGCTATTGGCTCGAAACCACCAGGGCAGAGGGAGAAAGCAATAGCCTGGAGGAGGACAGCTGAAAGGGAGGTGAGAAATTTGAAAACACCTGACGGCCCTCCGCTCCCTCACCCACCCCTCACTACACACACAAACCCGCAAATTTCACCTAGGTGAGATTTTACCAAGATCTTATGTTGTACCAAAGGCATTATGTCTATACAGCTGGCACTCAGTATGACAACCAAACTTTTCTTTTGAATGAAGAAATGAGTAAATGGGTGATTCTGAATTAGCTTTTAAAAGCCTTTCTTCCTGTACCCCTCTCTTTTTTCACCAGTAATAACTGAAATAATAATAATAAAAATATTTATAGTGCTTACAATGGACTAAGCAATGTATATGATTACTTTATTCAATCTGCCCTTAATCCTATAAGACAGTTACTATTATTACCCCAATTCATAGAAAAATGGAAACCGAAACTTCGAAAGGGTAAGAAACTTGCCCAAGTCATAGCCTAGTGGAGCCAGCTTTCAATCCATCTAGAACCTCCACTCTTAACTACTGCATTGACTGTTCTAACGCCTTCTGTCACTCTTCGTGGAAACATCAGCATGGGCTAATGACCCATGCTGATGCTGACCCATGCTAAGAAAATGACCCTGAGCCAACAGTAGCAAAGAACAATCATGAACACTGTATAGGGCCATTTTGATCACTCTCCTCTCTGCCACTCCAAGTCCAACAGACCTCTTAGCTGAGCCTTTGAGCTTTAATTGTTACTGTCAAAGCAAGATCATCATAGCCCCTATAAGAGCATACCAAGTGCTCATTCCAGTTTGGGTTGACATTTTTGTGTGTGCAAAACAAAACTAAATGAAAAGGCATATTGAAATAATGGAAAAAAATTACAACTCTTTTTGGTTGTTAGGTGATATTTGTTGCAAGTACTGTGTTTAGCTTGTGTGGAATATCTATAGCCTATCTTATTTCTTTTACTGTGTTTCAACATATATACAGAATGACCCATTTATGGGTTACAGTAACACATCTATTATGTCATCTATATTTACTCAATGATTTCTCAAGATAGCTTTATGGTCAGCAGCTTCTGAGAATCCAAAACCCTGAGTTGAATATTTCCTAGCTTCCCCACAAACTATCGTTTAAATTGGCCAGTTCCCCTTCTACCGAGGCAGATTTGTTTGTCATATTGATGTACTTTCAAAGCAGCTGAAAGACTTTGAATCCAAAACATTTGAGTATAGACCACCATATAATCAAATAATCTGATAACACTTGGAATTTTTCACTTTCTACTGTAATCTTTAGGCAGTGTGTACAAATTAATCTGCATATGTGTAATTTGAGAACATATATGTAGACTGAGTCTATATAGCAATCTCTTTTTCTTTTTCTACATAACATTCTCTCCAATGGCTTAAAATTATGCAGCCATTATTTTCCTGATCTTCAGAATTTTCCTTTAGTAGCTGAGGAATTTGCTAGGCTACAGTGTTTCATCCAATTAATTGTAAAACGTTTATCTCTTCAAAGCTGTGATGCTCTCCAAAGGCACTGATCAAGAAATGTATCAGGGTTTATATCCAAGAGTGATGTGACCAGGAGCATCTGTCCCACTCTTACTCAAGCAGAGGGATGGAGCCACTGGGTCCACATTACAAACCTAACCGTGCACATGTGGTAACGTGTGACTCCAAACACCTGACGGCCCTCCACTCCCTCACCCTCCCCTCACTACACACACAAACCCACATGCTGGCAAATGGCAAAATCAGTACAGCCAGATGGGTGGTGACCTGAGAATTGCTGAGACCATCTGATGCAACCAGAGATTTTACTTGCTGGAGATGTTAATTATTTTGTGCTCAGATAAATACTATAATATGCAGAAAAGGGACTGTTATTTGGAGCTGACTCCTGTTTTAAAGCATGGGCTGTCAGGCAGAGGCTCTGGTTGGTCGCTTTAGGATCTGCACTCTCAACAAGTCTTCCTGAAAAGATAATTAAAGGACTCACAGCTCAGCTAAGGACATAATGTTTACATCAGGCAGATAGCAACAAAAAAAAACTTCTCAAAATTTGTAGTTTGACTTCTGAGTTTCTACAGGAATCCATATATAGTGTGTTAAATTTACAGTGCGCCTGATGAGCCTTTATTATTTTCAAAATAGGTAGCCACCTGGGACTCTGAAATGGATCAAAGCAAAGGTAGAAGGTGAGGGCTTAGGAAATGCCCTGAACAGCAGTTAAGGATTCAATAATCAAACAATTCCCTTGCTGCATGGCTGCTATGTTCTCAAGACTGTACTGTGCATTCTGGGGAATAAACATGTTATTTCTCCTTCAAGGAGACTATAGTACAGGATAAAAAGACAAAAGAGGGGTGGACACTAACTGAAATGGCTACTCAAGAGGCATCTCTTTCTTTTTCTCAACAGAATTCCTATTTTGTTTGGGTAGCAATGTCTCCTGCCCCAAGTGATGAATGATCTAAGATCATTCCTTTTCTCCTTTCCCAGATGACTTTTTTGCTAGCTTCTCTAGCTAGGGATGACACAGCTGCCATTGGTACTTCCTTCTACCTTGGAACATTAATGTGAAGACGTAATACCTGGAGCTCCTGCAGCCTCTTGTGATGGTGAAGTAAAAAGCACATAGATGCAGAGGCGCCTGGGTGGCTCAGTCAGTTAAGTGTCCAGTTTCAGCTCAGGTCATGCTCTTGTGCTTCGTGGGTTCAAGCCTTGCATAGGGTTCTGTGCTGAGAGCTCAGAGCCTAGAGCCTGCTTCGGATTCTGTGTCTCCCCCTCTCTCTCTGGCCCTCTCCCACTTGTGCTCTGTATCCCTCTCTCAAAAATAAATAAATATTTTTTTAAAAGCACATAAATGCAAATCCAACAGTCTGAGATTAGGGAAAACAAAGAGTTTTTTGAGTTGTTGATGAAACTTTGGAAGCACACAATAAATATCCGTAGAGTTTAACCTTCCATTCATGTGGTCTTCTACGACACATAACTGAAGTCTTTCTAAACAGATATAATGTACATTCATAAAATATCAGTCAAACAATAGCAAGCTCTAAATCCTATGATGTTGAGTACTAGAGCAAGGACAATTAAGATAAAAATGTTTACTTTTTACTTTTTTTCTTTTTAAAATATTTCTAAGAGAGAAAGGGAGTGTGAGCAGGGGAGGGGCAGAGAGAGAGGGGAAAAGAGAATCCAAAGGGGGCTCTGCCCTGACAGCAACTAGCACAGCAGCTAGCCCGATGTGGGGCTGGAACTCACAGACCGTGAGATCATGACCTGACGGACACTCAGCCTACTGAGCCACCCAGGTGCCCTGATAGAAATATTTATAAAACACTTACTAATTGTGTCAGGTATTCTGCATGACATTATTAGACTTACATTTAGGAAAAGCACAACAAAAACTACCTCTGGTGTAATAGAGGAGGTAGAACTTAAGGTAGGCCCTGAAGGTGGCTGGAATTGAGACAGGCTGAAGGTAAGAAAGGACACCCTTCTAGGGAGGGAGAGCAACATAAACAGAGGTGAAAAGGCACGAAAGGTCATGACTCCCACAGGAGATAGTAAGTAAGTCATGCTGAAAGAAGGAGAGGTGAAGTACTGGCTGCAAAGAGATGCCCAGGTGAGTGGGAGGGACTTGATTCTTGGAGGCCATGCAGTCAGACAGAGGAGGTTGGGCTTGATCATCAGGTAATTTGGGAACCATTGAAGGCCAGAGGAAGTACCATGAAGACAATGTTACAAAACTGAACAAAGATGGAATGGAGGTGATAGAGTCTGGGGATAGGTGGACAAGTAAAAAAACTGTTATGGGGAGCGCCTGGGTGGCTTAGTCGGTTAAGCGTCCGACTTTCGCTTAGGTCATGATCTCGCGGTTCTTGGGTTCGAGCTCCGCGTCCGGCTCTGTGCTGACTGCCAGCTCAGAGCCTGGAGCCTGTTTCAGTCTGTGACTCCCTCTCTCTCTGACCCTCCCCTACTCATGCTGTCTCTCTCTCTCTCCTAGAAATAAATGAAACATTAAAAAAAACTGTTATGGAAATAATAATATTAATATAACACTGTAATAATAATAGCCAATGATTTAACATTAATTTCATGCCAAACTCTAAGTACTCACATTTAATCCTCAAATGACTCCATGATACAGGTATGAGTACTTTCACAGCGGTGGCTCTGAGAGCGTCCTAACTTGCCATAGGTAACACAATTAAGACAAAGCAGTAATAAAGTAATTAAGTAGTAATATGGGTATGAGGGCTTAGATTAGGGTGCTGTATCAGGAAGAAAAAAACCAGTCTAGTAGACTCTTTAATTTTAGCAGCTCACTTCCTGTCCCTGAATTCATCAAGAGAAATTCATAAAAATTCCTTTGCCCTACATCCAGTTGCTTCTAGACCTCTTTATGGATTCTGTCTCTCAAACCTGCTGTTTCCATTTTGCAGGTTCTACACTACAACACCTTACCCACATTTCTCATTCTTATTTCCATGGACTTGCTGCCTTGACCTCTCATTGATTCATGGAACACGAGCCCCAATAGCCTGTGCTTTCATCAGTCAGTCATGGCCAACCACCCCCCTTCCCACCCCCAGGCCCAGTCTTGGGCACAGGAAGAGCAGGAAGAGTGAATATAAGACACATTTACAGGGGCACCTGGGTGGCTTAGTTAAGTGTCTGACTTCAGCTCAGGTCATGTTCTCATGGTTTGTGAGTTCAAGCTTCACATCGGGCTCTGTGCTGACAGCTCAGAGCCTGGACCCTCCTTCAGATTCTGTGTATCCCTCTCTCTCTCTGCCCCTCTCCTGCTCATGCTCTCTCTCTCTCAAAAATAAATAAACATTTAAAAAAATTTAAAAGACACATTTATAGGGGAAGAATTGGTATTTTGAAGGATTGATTTCTTGATAAATTGCTTTCAGGGGATGAATGAAAAGATACCATTCTAGCCACCAAGATTTCTGGTCTCAAGAGTAGAAGAATAGTGTTATCACCCACAGAAGGTGATATGTGGAAAGAGGTCTATATTAAGGTCAGTTTGGGTAAAATAGGATAGACCTGTAGTCTAATAGTGTCAGAAGTTATTAGAGGTTATTGAGCCAAATCCTCTGATGTTGGGTTTCTGTGTAACATTCCGGCAGAAAAAACTAGAAGCTAGGATGAAGTAGCCTAGCGGGAAGTCTGCGGCTCAAGAGGCTGGTTTGGGAGTCAAAAATATTGTTATGGGAGTGAAAAGTGAACAAAGAGACTGGGTAGAACAGCAGACATCAAAGGCAGCATCTTAAGGATTCAGGGGACAAAGCCCAGATAGGAGTCATATAAAAAGGAGGAGCCAAAGAACCAGAAATGGAGGCTGAGAAGGAAGAACAGAAGAGTAGGCATAGAGTGGACATCAGTGCCAAAGAATTCTATGAGGGGAGAGAGGTTCAGGATTTTTTAGCTGAGTCAAAAGTTCTTAGAGAAATCAAAACTGATTTGAAAAAAATCATTTTTTTAAAGGATCTCCAAACCTGTAGGGTTAGACTCTACTTTAAAATTTAATGTATTTTCACAGGGTGCCTGGGTGGCTCAGTCAGTTAAGTGTCTGACTTCAGCTCAGGTCATGATCTCACTGTTTGTGAGTTCGAGCCTCACATGGGGCTCTGTGCTGACAGCTCAGAGCCTGGAGTCTGCTATACATTCTGTGTCTCTCTCTTTCTCTGCCCCTCCCTGCTTCTCTTAAAAATAAAACCGTAAAAATTTTTTTTTCTAATTTAATATATTTTCAGATTATGCCCATTGATTTTATCTGTTCACTTACTGAAGGACATCTTGGTTGCTTCAAAGTTTTGGCAGTTACGAAAATAGCTGCTGTAAACATCCACGTGCAGGTTTTTGTGTGGACATAAGTTTTCAACTCCTTTGGGCAAAGACTGAGGCACACTACTGCCGGATCACATGGTAAGAGGATGTTTAGTGTTGCAAGAAGCTGCCAAACTGCCTTCCAAAGCAGTTGGAAGAATGTTGGTACCATTCTGCACTTCCGCACTAGTCGTGAATGACAGGTCCCGCTGCTCCTCATCTGCACCAGCACTTGGTGTTGTTAGTATTCTGGAGTTCTGACCACTCTAATAGATGTGCAGAGGCATCTCACGGTTGTTTTAATTTGCATTTCCCTGACATTGTATGATGTAGAGTATCTTTCCATATGCTTACTTGCCTTTCTGTACCATTTTTAGTGTGGTGTCTGTTGAAGTCTTTGGCCTTCCCCTCTCCCCACAATTCTGGTTGTTTGTGTTCTTACTGCTAAGTTTTAAGAGTTTTGTATATTTTATATTTGTATATTAAATATTTGCATATTTAAAAGTTTTGTATATTTTCCATAACAATTATTTTCCAGATGTGTCTCTTACAAATACTTTCTCCATTTCCATTGATCTCAAAATCTCTAATTTTATCTCAACTCTGCCACTCCCATAATTTTTCTCTAAAACATGATCTTTTGCTCCTAGAATGATGTTATGCGATACAGTGGCCACTAACCACCTGTGGATATTTTTATTTCAATTGACCAAATTAAATAAGTTTAAAATTCAGTTTCTCCATTGCATGAGCTACATTTCTAGTGCCACGCATAGGTAGTGGCTACCGTAATGTGCAAAACAGATATAGAACATTTCCACTATCACAGATAGTTCTATTGGATGGTTCTGTTCTACAGATTCAGAGGACTGTATTTTTATAGGGTAACAACATGCTACATTTTCTACCTGCAGATCAGAATATCTCTATATAATGTTATATTCTACATAACCTCATACTTTTGTTCTTTTTCTTCTGTCATTAATTAAAATTCCTACCTAAGTGGATCAATGTTAGAAATAGTTAAGGTGATTTGCCACTATTCCCAGATATTTCTGGCAATTGCAAATATCTGTGAAGTTATTATCTTTTCATAATTTTTATTTGTACTTAACGATCTGAAGTCCCCATGTATTCCATGAATCTTAAGTTCCAGTTTAAGATGTAAATGAAAAACGTGAGTGTTCATTAGGAAATCAAGATTTGGTGCCCATTGTTTTGTCTGACTTGAATGTTGAAGCATTTTATAGGAATAGCATGCTTGAGTATAAATGAAATACAATTTCTATCATAAGTACATACCTAAAAGTCAGTGTCTATTAGACTACAGGTGAAGAGACATGTGGTATAGATCAAATTAGCAAGAGCATTAAATGAATAACTGAAATACCATCAACTAAATAACCAAAAAAGTAAATAAATAAACCCTAAATTGGCAAAATTTTCTTGGCAATCCTAAATCAATCAATGTTTGCTGAGTACCAGTATTCTTGATGCAATTAAAACACAGTAAAATGCTTATGTTGGGCTCTAAGTTATATATGTAACTTATATATATATATATTTACAGAAATACATGATATTCTGTTAAAGATGATTTAATGTAATGCTTGGATTATGCACACTTTTTTTAAAGAATTTTTTTTCTTATATATATATTTTTATTTATTTCTAGGAGAGAGAGAGACAGCGTGAGCAGGGGAGAGTCAGAGAGAGAGGGAGACACAGACTCTGAAACAGGCCCCAGGCTATGAGCTGGCAGTCAGCACAGAGCCCGACGCGGGGCTCGAACCCACGAACCGTGAGATCATGACCTAAGCGAAAGTCGGACGCTTAACCGACTAAGCCACCCAGGCGCCCCAGCATGGATTATGCACACTGTTAATATACATTTCTGATAACTGCTGTATTTTGCTTTCTCATTGCAATCATAATCTGTATGTTTATATACTGTAGACCTTTATAATGTTTCTATCCAAAGATATAAAAGAGAAATGCATAAGAAGTCTAGTGATAATTTATAAGATTTGTTTTCCTAGTCCTATGCCCCTGACTTTCTCTTACACACATACACATGCGCACGCGCGCGCGCGCGCGCACACACACACACACACACACACACACACACACACACACACCCTGGAGTTACAGCTGAGAAGAAAATCCACCAAATCCACTTACAATGTAACAGCATCTTTTCATACTTCACGTCCCATAGACCAGAGAAAACTATCAATATCTCTGCTCTCTTTAGAACTTGATGAGGATTACCAAGTGGTGACTGTGGGAAGACATTTTCCATCCTTTTTTTAATCTCCCTATCTTTCAGGATGCTCAACAAAAAGAATGTTATGCTAACTTTTCTGTTTAAAAATCACCCAGTGTTTCCTGTGCGTCATCAGCCAGAGGAGTAATAGGATTCCATGGTATGGCTGAGTAAACACAGAGATCTGATTTCAGGCTAGGAACAAATTTCAACGTGCAAATATAAATCACATAGCTGATCCTCTTTTTCCTCCTTTAAGCAATCCTGTCGGGCATCCAACAAGAGGGTGAAAATCACACTTTACTGGAGCACATGATTTGCCACTTTTTACCACCTTTTCTTGTTAAAACATGACATTTCTTTCTTGAATGGTTTTTTCTCCTAACTTGGGAAATATTTTTAATTAATTTTTCAAAGTTAAATAGTTTTGATTATTAGTGTTTGGATAATGAATAAGGATGTTTCAGGGCAAAACATCAGTGTACGTTCTAAAGAAAATATGTGAAGAGCGGAAGCAAACTATAAGACACACAAATCAATTTTTCTATTTCTGTGGGCATGAGGCTGAGAAACAGATGAATAAAAATAAAACAGGGCAGGTAGGACTGTTCTTTCATGAGTTTATCTCACCACCTATTTCTTTTGTCCTAAAAAAGAAGATGCAAGTCATAACCTATAGCCACCATGAAGTGAGAACACTAAGAAGAAAAACATCTATTTGGTCATTTGGCCATTTGGCCAATTTGGAAAGCTTTATGTGAAAGAAGGAAAAGAATGAGACAAATTAGAAGGTGGGTGAGAATGGAAACATGTACCCCTTAGAGGAGAGGGGGGAGCTGGAGCAAATTTCTTACTTGGAATCCTGCCATGTCCTTGACCGTGTGGAATCAGTTTCAACTCTAGTTGAACCATTAAGTTTATGACCAAGGATAAACTGCTTGATCTCTCTGTGGACTACAAACCTCCTTGCCTCATAAACTAAGGATTTGGAGGCCCACAAGATGTCAGGGTTTCACGAATAGACAGACTAAGAAGGGTGACCATAAGGCCCAATGATAACTATCATTTTACTCATGGTACTGGGAGGGAGAGAGGCTTGCTAGAAGACATCTTGATCCCCTAAATCTATGACATACACTCAATAGATTTGGCTCCTTGCCCTCATCTCCTTTCCCACTAAATTGTACTCTGTGATTCCATGCATGACATTGTGTGTTTGATCATCAGAGCAGCTTCAAACAGGGAGCCTGGATCTTTCTCACTGGGCATTTGCTTCTGTGCAGCCCTCACACAAACCAACATGTTGGAGTCTGTTTGTAGGATAACTTGATCTTCTATTTTATTATTTCTAAGAGTAAATGCTATTTGGATACACAGACTTATAGACAAACTAATGTCCTTTAGAGTGAAAGTCAGAATGGGGGAGAGGTGGTACAGGTGCTGGTGCCGCACACTGGCTGGCCTTCTAGTTGCCAACGCCTGCACTAAGAACTTGCTAAGGGAGACCACTCTGCCTCCAATATGGCAGGCCTGACAAAGGCTGGAAATGTTGCCCCTCCCCAGAGCAGGCCTCATTCAATGACTGATGGGAGATGGTGTGTAAATATCCCACCCAGCTCCTTCATCCTTCTGGGGTGTATGGTCTACACTGGCATTCAGGATTTTCCCAGTGGGATCAGGTTTCACTCATATATGGTGATGGCTGCTACCTAATGCACTCACCCTATATTGGCTGCCTTCCTTCCCTCTCTGACTTCCCCCACTCTCCTCTGGTCGTGACTTTCTTCTCCCAAACAAACTGTTTGCACTTAAATTCTTATCTGTGGGAGGCCAAACTAAGATTGGAGATTATTGGAAATTTAGCTTATATTAGTTTTATTTAAAAGAATTTTTTAAAAGGAGGGAGAATGCCTGGGTGGCTCTGTTGGGTAAGTGTCCATCTCTTGATTTGGGCTCAGGTCATGATCTCACCAGATCAAGAGATCCAGCCCCAAGCTGGGCTCTGCACTGACAGCACGGAGCCTGCTTGGGATTCTCTCTCCCTCTCTCTTTGCCCCTCCCCGCTTGAGAACATGCTCTCTCTCTCTCAAAATAAATAAAGGAACATTTAAAAATAAATAAATAAAAGAAAATCTTGGGGCCTGTGGGGCTCGGTTGGTTGAATGCTTCACTCTTGATTTCAGCTCGGGTCATGATCTCAGGGTCCTGGGATCGAGCCCTGTGTTGGGCTCTGCACTGAACCTGGATCATGCTCTCTCTCGCTTTGCCCCTCTCCTGCTCACTCTCTCTCTAAATAAATAAAAAAAAGATTACAAATATTTAAAAGAAAATCTTTTAAAGATACTTCGGGCCAGATGTTCCTAAGCACTTTACAGATGTGAAGCTTAAAAATCCTTTCAAAACTTTCTGAATTAAGGTACTAAATAAAATATTTATATTTGGATTTTTATAATAGTGGAATATAAATGCTTCAAATGTTTTCCTTCCCTTTTCTTTTCTTTTTTTAATTAAAGTCTAGTTGACACAAATGTTACATTAATTTCAGGTATACATCATAATGACAGCATATGATTCTACAACTCTATACATTATGCTGGGCTCACCACAAGTGTAGCTACTATTTTTTATTTTAAATGAGTTAAATTTTAAAATGGATAAATCTATAATTATATTAAGGTTTTTTAACTAGGTTGTAAAAGTGTATACAATCTGAGATCACTTGAGGGACAAAAGCAGGATACAATAGTACTGTCTTTACCAATGGTTTCAATTTCCACAGTTCTAGTTACCCAAGGTCAGCCACCATCCAGAAACAGTTGATCCTCCCTATTTATCCTCAGAAGGCCAATAGTCACCTAACACTACGTCACAACGCATGCATCCCTCACCTTACTTTATTTCATCACGTAGCAATTTATCATTTCACATCCTCCGAGAGGGGTGAATACAGCACAGGAAGATATTCTGAGGGAGAGGGGAAGAGAGAGGCCACATTTACATGACTTGTGTTACAGTATATTGTTATAATTATTCTATTTTATTACTAGTTGTTATTATTAATCTCTTACTGTGCCTAGTTTATGAATTGAAAGAAGTATGTATGTAGAGGGAAAAAAACATAGTATATACATAGGGTTCAGTACTATCCACTGCTTCAGGCACCCAGTGGGGGGGTCTTAGACCATAACCACCATAAAAAAGGGGAAACTACTATATACTTCAGGTGTCATTATCTTACAGTGACTCTCAGTTATACTTTATTTATGCTTCAGTTTCTCTTATTAAAACTGAAGTAATTATAATGGTTGGCACCCACTTTTATGCTAAGTTTTATTCATAGTTTAATAGTATAACTACAATTAATCATATTATTCTATTTTTGTTATAACAAAATGACCTAACATATATTAAAATGCTCTGTGGCATAATAGCATATGAGTGAAGAATTTTTTCCTTAAGACATGAAATCAGTGTAATCTCAGACAAATTACTTAACTTTTCTGTGTCCTAGTTTCCTTACCTGTGAAATCAGGCTATGGGTTTGGATTATGTGATGTCAGTGTCCAGTTCTTTTCAGGAGCTTGTTTCTTTTTTCAGGACTGGGTTATCCCGAGAAAATGTGAACAACCCTAGATCATTATGCTTCTGTTAGGGTGTTACTGTGTTCTTGTGAATAAATCAGAGCTTTTCGATTTTTTTCACTTTTTTCCCACCATTGATTACAGATTCAACCAAGAAATGAGAGACAATCATATTACTGAAACACAACAGTCTTCCTGAAATTAAACACTTTCCCGTGTCTCGGCAACAGGAGGTTAGTAATGATGAGGGGAGAAAATAGTTAATTTAGTCATCTTCCCCCTACATCTTCTTGTCTTGTAGTTTGGCAGTGACATGGCAACTAGATAATCACCATCAGACTTCCCCCGACCTCCCCCTCCTTCTCCACCCCTGCGGCTCTGCCACTGTTTTAGACTTTATTAGTCATTATGTAACGTGTTGCTTTTCCAGCATGTATCCCTTTCGTGAGTCATCAATTGATTTAATTTTTGTATTTTTTTAATCTTCTGATTCTCTGGATGGCAGATGGTAGAGTTTGACAGATTTTCTCATCTTAATGAAGGACCAAACAATTGGAATATTGCACATGTGTCATTATCTTCATAAATCTTAGTGGTTTTCCCCATGTTTCAAGAGTTCCTAGAAATATAATAAGTATTAAGCTTATAAAGTCTATTTAGGCAATCAAGGTTGAACATAATCTATTCCCTTACAAGCAACAGATGTATAGAATTGTTCTCAATGTTAAAAAATGATTTTAATTATTTAATCTGCACATATATACTGAGTATCCATTATTTAACAAGCACTATTCGGGAATTCAAAAAGGGAGGAGGAGGAAGAGGATGATGAAGAGGATCAGGAGACATTTCTAACCCTTTCTAAGCTTTTGGGAGATAATACCATAATTAGAGGTCAATAAAGAATTAGGTAATACAGATGGCATAGTATATTAACTAAATCCTTGCCCCCTCTGAGGCTGGAAATCAAATATTAAAGGGTTTCTTACTTTCCCTCAGTTTGTGGGCTGATATGTGATACCTCCATTAAGAAATCATTTCTAAAAATTCTGTTTCTGGTTCCAAATCCCTAGGAAGTGCTAGGAGTACATTGCTTCTCTTACATTTTCCTCCTCACCTCCCTCCAAAAACAGGTTAGCAGTAGAGTAGACATTCAGAGAAGAGGGATATAACTTAGTTCTGGGAGATCCTTGATCAATTTCTACTTCATGGCCCTGAAGTCCATGTCAACCATATACCTGACTATTTGTCCTCAATAGTGGGAAATGAATAGAATTCATTGATTTATTCTTTATTGCAGGGATCTCTTAAATTTCACAAATTATAACAAATGGAAAAGCAGTTTCTCTTTGCTGTTTTATTGTCACTGTTAGAAAATAGAGAGGGCCTACCCATTGAACCTTCTTCATATGAGGACGTGGAATTACATTTGTAGCACAATAGCCTACCATTTTGTCATGTAAGAGATAAGAAAGAGAGTGAGAACACCACCTTCTCTTCTGAAGTAATAACCTGGATGTGCATATAACTTTATTTCCTCACCCTCCAAAATAGAAGCTCAAATTTGCTTGGGCATTTGGGAGAAAACTCACCAACAGAGTATCAAAAACTGTAAGGGTAATATAAAAATGCCATATAAATATTGTTCTCAGCAGAGAGTAATTAAAGGAATGGCAGAGAAATTGACTGGTCTCAAGTTTTCTTGGAGTCCTTAAATTCTGTCTAATTCTTTAACGAAGGAGGACCAAAATTAGCCCCAGTTTAGAGAAGGATTTTTCCATGTGAATGAAATAAGCATTAATGGGAAAATTCAGGAAAGACGTGGAAGATGTGAATGATGAGCAAACCTCTGAAGAATGGGTAACCATTGGGGGTTAGGTTCAAAGCTTATAAATAGAAAGAAATGGGAGCTTATACTGGGAGATAGATAATGGGACGTTTCAGGGAATCATTTTAGAGACAGCCTGACATTTAAAATATGACAAAAAGGGTCTTATAGAAAATTACTCCAAAATGTATATCCTTGAGACCAATGTGGAGTCAGTTTAGGAGGGCTGAGGATGAGCTAGGTTTTGAATATTTGATTTTAAGGCCTTCATGTGACTTTGAAAGGTCTGTCCTTGGGATGGGTGGAAAAATGAAATTGTAACATATTGAAAGGGTAAGATGGGAGTTAGAGGTTTAGAAACACTCTTGGAACCACGAGAGCAGAGGATTCTCTCTGAAGTTCATGGAGAGATGAGTATTGATGGCAGGCAGTTGGACTTTAGGGATCTATATAATGTGGGAGGTAAAAGAAGACAAGCCAGAATAGGGAAGAAAATGAAGGTTGCAAGGCTGAAGAACAAACAGGGAACTAAGGAGTCACCAAAAACACACATTTCAAATATGTGATCAATAACCTAAAATGTTACAAGAACAAGTCAGATGAGAATAAAGGAAAAGCTATTGAATGTTACCACATTTAAGAGAACAATTTCAATGTAGGGTTAGAGGTCAGGGTTAGAACATAGGAAGGCGAAGCAATGGAGATAAAGAAAGAGGTGGTCCAAGCTTAGCAGGAAAGGATAAAATGAAAAGAAATGAAAAGTACAGGTGAGTTTTAGGTGAAGGTAATGAAGTTTAAGCTTTAGGGTCCCTCACTTACATGAACCCCTTCTAAGGCCCTGGGAGGAGCCCTAGCAATGTACTCAGATGGTCATAGGTTTTATAAATTTTGCAAGAGTAAGATATTTTAACTGCAGTTGGCTGTAAGACCATTCTCTCTTTTTTTTTTTTTTCCACTTTAACTTATCCTCCTCAGCTTGAGATGTAATTGAGGGGAATTTGAATTGGAGATTCATTTCCTCAGATTTATTGAAATCATGGGGTACTAAGTCACATCTGGGTATAGATAAATTATTGCTGGTTGACCAGGTATAAGAATAGCTTCTAGAAATAGCTTCTGTCCACTCTACCAAATATCACGACATGAAAACCATCAGCAAAATTTGGTCAAGTGTTGCCAGTTTAAAGGGTATTTAAAATTTGTCACTTAGAGGGGTGCCTGGGTGGCTCAGTCTGTTGAGCGTCTGACTTCAGCTCAGGTCATGTGGGTTCGAGCCCCGTGTTGGGGTCTGTGCTAATAGCTAGCTCAGATCCTAGAACTTGTTTCAGATTCTGTATCTCCCTCTCTCCCTGACCTTTCCTTGCTTATGCTCTCTCTCTCTCAGAAATAAATAAATCATTAAAAAATTTTTTTTTAATTTGTCACTTAGAGAAAAGTTGAAATTCCCCCAAATCTTGCAACTTATATAAGAAAGAAACTTGATAAAGCATTTTCTTAAAATTGGCAACAGTTCTAAAATTTAACATGCCATTGTCAATGATGAGTTATGGCCCTAAGAAAACCAAAAACCAAAAAAACCACTTCCTTGGACTAGACAGAATAAAAAACAAAGTTTGATCACCATGGTAAAAGAAAATACGAATTATTTTTCTTTTCTCAATGTAGAAAAATGCTATTACAAAATTGTCATATGAGAAAGCAATCAAAGAGTATGATGTTTTATCCGGATTTTTAAATCAGCTTCTAAAATTTTATAATTTGTTATGATTTATTTTCTCCTTCTAATTTACCATTTATTTTCTCCTTCTAAATATATATTTACTTTTAAATTAATTTTATATTCTTAGGCTTCACACCACCTAAAACCATGATGCACTCATAATGTTACCCAGGTTTTATTGTTTTGTTGTTTTGAGGGGGCAGGGTGAGTTTGAAGCAAAACAACAGCGATTAAACACCTACTCACTAAATTCAACAAACAGTGCATTTCCTGATTTCATCCTCATAACAACCATTCAAATGAAATAGTACCGTATCTATTGCATAAATGATGGAACTGGGGCTCAGTTTCTGAGATCGTTCTGCTAGTAAGTGGTAGAACTGGGTTTAATGGCAGATCTGTCATATTTCAGAGCCTGACCCCTTCCCATTATTCTACAGTGTAAACTGGAAATATGGATTCCTATAATA